>NW_019265446.1:318490-323551 GCF_002742605.1 Olea europaea var. sylvestris
ATAGTTGGTGGGTCAAGGGCCCAATGAAATGAAAGATTTCAAATGAAATAATTTCGAGTCGACTTTGATGAATATTGGAATATTATGCATCTTTAGCATGATGTTAAAGTAAATGACATGATGTCACATATCCTTGTTACTCATACTCATGACATGCATGATTCTTGCTTACTAAGCATTGGCTTATATAGTTCTTGCATTGTAGGTGAGCATGGAACTATGTAGAGGGCACGGCTAGCTGTGGAGCTCTTACGGGATTTCAAAGATCAATGTACTTGGATGACGACCAGTAGGGTTATTTTTGTGGGTTATTGTTTTGAGCTTACACTCTATTGTGTCGTATTTTGGGGGTCCTGTCTTGTATAACTTTTGAAATGCCCTATAGATGTGTTTATAACCTTAGAACATACATGTTGGATTATGGTTTTATGATCGTTGATTTTGATATAATATATGATCATCACAGGTGATTTGAAGTTAACAAATAGGGACATAATTGTGCAAATGCTCATTTCATTTTATTTTAAAATAAAAGTATATCTAAATTTTATGTCTAGATCGAGTTACCAATATCATTTCAACATAGGAATTAGTATGGTTATCTGTATATATTTGGGGTGTGACACCTATGCCCCTCAAGGACAATATCAGCAGGAAGATGAGGTACAAAGTCAAAAGGCCCTGTATTCTAGGTCTGAGAGAAGCCAGTCCCCTCAAAAGAAAAGTGAGGGTCTATATTTTTTCCAATTATGCCTCTAGCCAACCCACCGAGGCTCCGTATGTTATGAAGGATAATTTTCCACCAGAATCTGAACCAAAACATGGGCCTAGAAGGTCCAGTAGCATATTTGACAGAATTAGCCCTGTAACACCGAGGTGTAGATAGCCTCAATAGCCTATAGCAACTCGGAGTAGGCCACAGGTCCCATCTCCTGCTACTCGACAATCGGAGGCAAGAACATGCCCCTCGCATTTCCCAGCTTGCGAATAGGCATAAAAAGAGTGAGGAAGCATATGGAAATTAAGAGGGCCCCTCAAACCCACCACCTAGGAATCAAGTGAATGACAACGATGATTTTGATAGATCCCAAAGATCATATGACCTGGATGATGATGAAAATGTAGCTTTTCATAGGAATTGAAAAGGGCCCCATGGGAGCCACTATGTGATGCTAAAGATACTGAAGTATGATAGAAGAGGTAACCTGGCCAATTATATAAACTGCTATAAGACTCTTATGAGCTTACGAGGTATCTCCCCAACTATGAAATGTATAGCTTTCCACTCAACCTTGAGTGGAGTAGCGAAGAACTGGTATAGCCGGCTACCATTTGGGAGCTAGAGGAGCTGGCTCGAGTTCAGAATCGAGTTTTAAGAGGTTTGGTGTAAGCAAGGAGGGAAAGGCTCCCATCCAATGTCTCCGAGACATGAGACAGTAGCCCGAGGAGACTTTGAAGAGTTTTTTTTTTTTTTTTTATCTCAATTTACTGATGAGATGATGTACTGTGTACAAGTAATAGGCCATGAGTCCTTATAAGCATTGCTTGAAGGCTTGAACATGAACACCTTTTTTGGAGTGATGTGCAAAATCAAGACCCAACTCCATATAACTCATTATTGGAAATGATGAGGTGTGAAATCATTAATGAGAAACTAATTGACAACAGAATAGGGCTAATAGAGGTCTTTAGCCCCTACAAAGACAGCATGGGAAAGGGCCTACAACACCTAATGGATGATAACCAGTGGAATTAGGTTGGCAGCAAAATCGCCCCTGACTAAAGAGAGGCCCTTACAGCTACCACTGTAAATGCAGTACCCATGTTAGTATATGAAGATGTCACTCCTAGGAATGACAGCAAACAACCAGAGCAAGGTAACAGGCCTCCCATAGAGAAAGAAGCCCTGTGTGGTTCGAGACCTAGAAATAGGTTGAATTACCTCAAATATTGTTTGTACCACCACTCTTATAGCCATGACATGACGACTTGTGGGGACATCGCTTGGAATCTTAGGCAAGCGAGCCCCCGAGCTACACAAAGATATGGTTCTCTTTAGGAAGTATGCCCCCACGGAGGCAGGATCAGCCTACCATTCGTGAGGAGGCTACACCCCACTACTGGGAAGTATCCCCTGATGGCAGGAAGAGAGTGAAGGCCTCTGCCAAGGGAGCAACGATGACAAGAAAGGTACCAAGATGACCCAAAGAGTGCCTCGGTCCACTAATTGACACAATTTTTGGAGGTCCTTACATTGGGAGAGAGATGAGGAATGCGCAAAGGAACTATGCCAGTGAGGTTAAAGGCTCCCCACTAACCAGCTACATAGTGGATGGCAANGGGAGAGAGATGAGGAATGCGCAAAGGAACTATGCCAGTGAGGTTAAAGGCTCCCCACTAACCAGCTACATAGTGGATGGCAACTCCAAAAAGAGCCAAGTACCACCAATTGTATTCACCCAGGAAGATGCAGAGGGTGTTCATTTCCCGTACTATGACGCCCTAGTTGTGAGGGTTAGAGTGTCCCGAAACAAGCTAAAATGAATGTTGGTAGATAATGGCAGCTCCGTCACATTCTCTTTGAGCTACCCAAATAAAATGATTTTAGATCAAGAACTCACTCCTGTCACCACCCCCTTTAGTGGATAGTAGATTAGCTTATCAAGGGGTCCTGGATAGGCTAGCCCGGAAGGACGTATGAGCTGTAACCTCAATTCACCACCTATGTATGAAATTCCCGACTGTGCAGGATATAGCAACGGATAAAGGAGATCAAAGAGGAGTCCACGATTGCTATTTGAACTTAATCAGAAACACAGAACCCAGGGATGTCAATGTGGTGATAGTTGACCCCGACAAGCCACGTCCCTAGCAAGAGGACGCCGAAATGCTAGATGCTTCTGATAAGGTAGTCATTCTCAATGAGCTGGATCCTTGCATGATTGAATCCAAGCTCCAAACGGCTCCCGTGGAGGAATTGGAAAGCTTCCCAATAGATCCTTTGGATCCTACAAAGTTATTGCAAGTGAGAAAAGGCCTGTCCTTGGAGGTCAAAAAGAGGCTCAAGGATTTCCTACGTAGGAATCTTGATGTCTTCGTATGGAGGTATGATGATATGATGGGTATTGACCCTAGGGTCAGCTACCACCACTTAAAAATCGATGCTAAGCTACCCCGCATAGACAAAAAAGAAGAGCTCTCAATTCGAAGAGGTATGAGGCTGAAAGGAAGATGTGCAAAAGTTAATCATATTGGCTTCATCAGAAAGGCCACATACCTGAAGTGGATCTCCAACCCAATGCTAGTGAAGAAATACGACGAAAAGTGGAGGGTGTGCAATAATTTGTCTGATCTCAATAAATTGTGTCCTAAGGATAGTTTTTCCCTTCCATGGATAGATCAATTGGTAGACTCCACAGCATGGATTGCCTTACTTTATGGACGCCTACTCATGCTATAATCAAAATCTTATGTACCCGACCGATGAGCAAAATACTTCTTTTATCACCAATAGGGATTTTTATTGCTACAAGGCAACACCATTCAAGCTAAAGAATGCTAGAGCCACCTACCAGAGGCTTGTTAACAAGATGTTTATCGACCTTATCGGGAAAATAATGGAGGTCTATGTGGACGACATGCTTGTCAAGAGCCTCAGAGTAGATGACCACGTAGCATACCTAAATGAGTTATTTCAAATTTTATGGAGGTATAGGATGAGATTGAACTCCCTCAAGTACATGTTCGACATCACTTCCGACAAATTTTTGGGATACATGGTCAACCAAAGAGATATTGAAGCCAATCCTAAGAAAATTCGTGCTCTAATCGAGATGAGTTCAAAAAGCCAAATGAGGTCTAAAGGTTACCTGGTCATGTGGATACATTGGGTTGTTTTATCTCGAAGCCCACCGACAAAAGCCTCCCATTCTTTAAAGTTTTAAAAGGGGGAAGAGGTTCTAATGGACAAAGGAGTATGAAGAGGCATTATAGAGCCTAAAAAGGCACACAGGCCGGGCTCCCTCCTCTCGAAGCCTAAGCTTTATTTTGCTGTCTCTAATGAGGCCTTAAGTGCTGTTCTAATAAAAAAAGGAATGAATCGCTCATTATTCCAATATGGAGAAACTAGCCTTGGTCTTGACTGCTGCTTGTAGAAAATTGAGGCCTTACTTCCAAGCCCACACAATAAACGTATTGACCAACTCCCCTCTCAGGAAAGTACTTCAGAAATCCGATGCCTCGGGAAGATTGATGAAATGGAAAGTGGAGCTCAACGAATTTGATATCTACTGAAGACAAGAATCACTATCAAAGGTCAAGACTTAGCTAATTTTGTGGCCAAATTTGCCCATTCTCCAGTGATGGAAGAAACAATGGAGCTTGCAGAGTGTCCCACATGGGACTTGTTTGTTGACGACTCGGCTGGTGAAGTGGGCTCGAGCGTAGGTGTTGTCCTGATGAGTCTCGAAATTACAAGCTGTTTGGATTCAAAGCCACTAAAAATGTGACGAAATATGAGGCATTGCTTGCTAGCCTTCGGATGGCCAAAGAAATACAAGTAAAGAGGTTGCTCATCAACAGTGACTCTCAGCTGATCATTAGCCAAGTTAACGGCAACTTCAGAGCCCATGACAAGAGAATGGCTACATATCTCAAATTGGTAAAGGACCTACTTTCCTCTTTCGAAAAGTCAAGAATGCCCATGATGATGTATTGTCAAAGTTAATCGGTAGTAAAGATTAAGAGTTGTTGATGGTGGTCCCAATCGAGCATCTCTTCCAACCTTCCATTGCCATCGAAAGGTAATGTGGGTAGGGGGTACACTGACTGGATGCAACTTATCTCCAAGACCAGGACCTCCTCGACAACAAAGAAAAGGCTTACAAACTGAGAAGGAGGTCAGCTCATTTTACACTACTAGATGACATACTTTATAAGAAGGGCTTATCTTTTCCCCTTCTTTGATGATGCGTTGGAGGAGAGAAAGCCACTTACATATTGCATGAATTCCACGAAGGTGTGTATGATAACCACTCAGGAGGTTTGGCGCTGGCAAGAAAA
>NW_019265447.1:0-10025 GCF_002742605.1 Olea europaea var. sylvestris
CAGTCGAGAAAAATGGCGAAATTGCCCTCGGCGCGGTTTTTGTTCCTAATAAACCCGTCAAATTTGAGCCCATTCTGACACAGCCGAGAAAAATGACGAAATTACCGCCGGCGCGATTTTTATTTCCGATCAAACTGCCAAATTTCAACCAATTCCGACACATTCTCGAAAAATGACGAAATTGCCCCGGCGCGGTTTTTGTTTCCGATCAACCTGTCAAATCTTAGCCAATTCCGACATGGTCGCGAAAAATGACGAAATTGCCCCCGGGGCGATTTTTGTTTCCGATCAACAAGTTAAATTTCAGCCACTTCCGACACAGTCGCAAAAATGACGAAATTGCCCCGGCCCGATTTTTGTTCCCGATAAACCTGTCAAATTTGAGCCCATTCCGACACAGTCGAGAAAAATGACGAAATTACCCCCGGCGCGACTTTTATTTCCGACCAAACTGCCAAATTTCAGCCAATTCCGACACAGTCGAGAAAAATGACGAAATTGCCCCCGGCGCGATTTTTATTTCCGATCAACCTGCCAAATTTAAGCCCATTCCGACACAATCGCGTAAAATGACGAAATTGCCCCCGACGCGATTTTTGTTTTCGATCAACCAGTCGAATTTTAGCCCATTTCGACACAATCGGGAAAAATGATGAAATTGCCCACGACGCGGTTTTTGTTTCCGATCTACTAGTCAAATTTTAGCCCGTTCCGACACAATCGCGAAAAATGACGAAATAGCCCCCGATGCGATTTTTGTTTCCGATCAGCCTGCCAAATTCATGCCCATTCCGACGCAGTTGCAAAAAATGAAGAAATTGCCCCGGCGCGATTTTTGTTTTCGATCTACCTGTCAAATTTTAGCCCATTCCGACACTTTCGCGAAAAATTACGAAATTTCTCCGGCGCGATTTTTATTTCCGATCAACTTGCCAAATTTAAGCCCATTCCGACACAGTCGCGAAAAATGACGAAATTGCCCACGGCGCGATTTTTGTTTTTGATCAACCAGTCAAATTTTAGCCCATTTCGACACAGTCGGGAAAAATGATGAAACTGCCCCGACGCAGTTTTTGTTTTCGATCTACTAGTCAAATTTTAGCCCATTCCGGCACAGTCGCGAAATATGATGAATTTGCCCCGACGCGATTTTTGTTTCCGATCTACCCGTCAAATTTCAGCCCATTTCGACACAGTCGCGAAAAATGACGAAATTGCCCCCGACGCGATTTTTATTTCCGATCAACCTGCCAAATTAAAGCTCATTCCGACACAGTTGCGAAAAATGAAGAAATTGCCCCGGCGCGATTTTTGTTTCCGATCTACCAGTCAAATTTTAGCCCACTCCGACACAGTCGCGAAAAATGAAGAAATTGCCCCGGCGCGATTTTTGTTTCCGATCTACCAGTCAAATTTTAGCCCACTCCGACACAGTCGCGAAAAATTACGAAATTTCTCCCGGCGCGATTTTTATTTCCGATCAACCTGCCTAATTTAAGCCCATTCCGACACAGTCGCGAAAATGACGAAATTGCCCACGACGCGATTTTCTTTTCCGATCGACCAGTCAAATTTTAGCCCATTTCGACACAGTGGCGAAAAATAACGAAATTGGCCCCGACGTGATTTTTATTTCCGATCAACCTGCCAAATTCATGCCCATTCAGACACTTGCGAAAAATGACGAAATTGCCCCGGCGCAGTTTTTGTTTTCGATCTACCTGTCAAATTTTAGCCCATTCCGACACTGTCATGAAAAATTACGAAATTTCCCAGGCGCGATTTTTAGTTACGATCAACCTGCCAAATTTAAGCCCATTCCGACACAGTTGTGAAAAATGAAGAAATTGCCCCGGCGCGATTTTTGTTTCCGATCTACCAGTCAAATTTTAGCTCACTCCGACACAGTCGCGAAAAATTACGAAATTTCCCCCGACGCGATTTTTATTTCCGATCAACCTGCCAAATTTAAGCCCATTCCGACACAGTCGCGAAAAATGACGAAATTGCCCACGGCGGGATTTTTATTTCCGATCAACCTGCCAAATTTAAGCCCATTTCGACACAGTCGCAAAAAATGACGAAATTGCCCCGGCGCGATTTTGTTTCTAATCTACCAGTCTAATTTTAGCCGATTCCGACACAGTCGCGAAAAATGACGAAATTGCCCACGGCGGGATTTTTATTTCCGATCAACCTGCCAAATTTAAGCCCATTTCGACACAGTCGCGAAAAATGACGAAATTGCCCTGGCTTGATTTTGTTTCCGATCTACCAGTCTAATTTTAGCCGATTCCGACATAGTCGCGAAAAATGAAGAAATTGCCCCCGGCGCGATTTTTATTTCCGATCAACCTGCCAAATGTAAGCCCATTTCGACACAGTCGCGAAAAATGACGAAATTGCCCACGGCGCGATTTTTATTTACGATCAACTTGCAAAATTTAAGCCCATTCCAACACAGTCGCGTAAAATGACGAAATTGCCCACGGCGCGATTTTTATTTACGATCAACTTGCAAAATTTAAGCCCATTCCAACACAGTCGCGTAAAATGACGAAATTGCCCTAGGCGCGATTTCTGTTTCCGATCAATCAGTCAAATTTTAGCCCATTTCGATACGGTCGTGAAAAATGACGAAATAGCCCCCGGCGCAATTTTTATTTCGATCAACCTACCAAATTTAAGCCCATTTCGACACAGTTGCGAAAAATGACGAAATTACCTCAGCGCGATTTTTGTTTCCGATCTACCTGTCAAATTTTAGCCCATTTCGACACAGTCGCGAAAAATGACGAAATTGCCCCCGGCGCGATTTTTATTTCCGATCAACCAGCCAAATTTAAACCCATTTCGACACAATCGCCAAAAATAACGAAATTGCCCCGGCGCGATTTTTGTTTCCGAACTACCAGTCAAATTTTAGCCCATTCCGAAACAGTCGCAAAAAATGACGAAATTGCCCCGGCGCGATTTTTATTTCCGATCAACCTGCCAAATTTTAGCCCACTTCGACACAGTAACGAAAAATGTCGAAATTGCCCCCGGCGCGATTTGTATTTATGATCAACTTGCAAAATTTGAGCCCATTCCGACACAGTCGCGAAAAATGACGAAATTGCCCCCGGCTCGATTTTTATTTCCGATCAACTTGCAAAATTTAAGCCCATTCTGACACGGTCGCTTAAAATGACGAAATTGCCCACGGCGCGATTTTTGTTTTCGATCAACCAGTCAAATTTTAGCCCATTTTGACACAGTCGCGAAAAATGACAAAATTGCCCCAGGCGCGATTTTTATTTACGATCAACCTGCCAAATTTTATCCCATTTCGACACAGCCGCGTAAAATGACGAAATTGCCCCCGGTGCGATTTTTATTTCCGATCACCCTGCCAAATTTAGGCCCATTCCGATATAGTCGGGTAAAATGACTAAATTGCCCCCGTCGCGATTTTTATTTCCAATCAACCAGTCAAATTTTAGCCCGTTATGACACAGTCGCGAAAAATGACGAAATTGCCACCGGCGCAATTTGTAACTCCGATCAACCTGCCAAATTTAAGCCCATTACGACACAGTCGCGAAAAATGACAAAATTGCCCACGATGCGATTTTTGTTTCCGATCAACCAGTCAAATTTTAGCCCATTTCGACACAGTCGCAAAAAATGACGAAATTGCCCTCGACGCGATTTTTATTTCCGATCAACCTGCCAAATTTAAGCCCATTTCGACACAGTTTCGAAAAAAGACGAAATTGCCCCGACGCGATTTTTGTTTCCGAACTACTAGTCAAATTTTTGCCCATTCCGGTACAGTCGCGAAAAATGACGAAATTGCCCCCGGCTCGATTTTTATTTTCGATCAACTTGCAAAATCTAAGCCCATTCCGACACAGTCGCGTAAAATGACGAAATTACCCCTGACGCGATTTTTGTTCTCGATCAACCAGTCAAATTTAAGCCCATTTCGACACAGTCACGAAAAATGAGGAAATTATCCCGATGCGGTTTTTGTTTCCGATCTACCAGTCAAATTTTAGCCCATTTCGACACAGTCGCGAAAAATGACGAAATTGCCCCCTGCGCGATTTTTATTTCCGATCAACCTGTCAAATTTGAGCCCATTCCAACACAGTTGAGAAATATGACGAAATTACCCTGGCGCGGTTTTTGTTTTCGATCTACCTGTCAAATTTTAGCCCATTCCGACACAGTCGCGAAAAATTACAAAATTTGCCCCGGCGCGATTTTTATTTCCGATCAACCTGCCAAATTTAAGCCCATTCCGGCACAGCCTCGAAAAATTATGAAATTGCCCCGGCGCGGTTTTTGTTTCCGATCTACCAGTCAAATTTCAGCATATTTCGACACAGTCGCGAAAAATTACGAAATGGCACCCGGCGCGATTTTTTTCCGATCAACCTGCCAAATTTAAGCCCATTCCGACACAGTTGCGAAAAATGATGAAATTGCCCCGGCACGGTTTTTATTTTCGATCTACCTGTCAAATTTTAGCCCATTCCGACAAAGTCGCGAAAAATTACGAAATCTCCCCCGGCTCGATTTTTATTTCCGATCAACCTGCCAAATTTAAGCCCATTCCGACACAGTCGCGTAAAATAACTAAATTGCCCCCAGTGCGATTTTTGTTTCCGATCAACCAGTCAAATTTTTGCCCATTTCGACACACTCGCGAAAAATGACGAAATTACCCCCGGCGCGATTTTTATTTCCGATCAACCTGCCAAATTTAAGCCCATTTCGACACAGTCGCGAAAATTGACGAAATTGCCCCGGCGCGATTTTTTTTCCGATCTACCAGTCAAATTTTATCCCATTTCGACACATTCGCGAAAAATGACGAAATTGCCATCGGCGCGATTTTTATTTTCGATCAACCTGCCAAATTTAAGCCCATTCCGACACAGTTGCGACAAATGATGAAATTGCCCCGGCGCGGTTTTTGTTTCCGATCTACCTGTCAAATTTTAGCCCATTTCGACACAGTCGCGATAAATTACGAAATTTCCCCCGGCGCGATTTTTATTTCCGATCAACCGGCCAATTTTAAGCCCATTCCGACACAATTGCGTAAAATGACGAAATTGCCCCCGACGTGATTTTTGTTTTCAATCAACCAGTCAAATTTAGCCCATTTCGACACAGTCGTCAAAACGATGAAATTGCCCCGTCGCGATTTTTGCTTCCGATCTACTAGTCAAATTTTAGCCCATTCCGACACAGTCGCGAAAAATTACGAAATTTCCCCCGGCGCGATTTTTATTTCCGATCAACCTGCCAAATTTAAGCCCATTCCGACACAATCGCGTAAAATGACGAAACTGCCGCCGACGCGATTTTTGTTTTCGATCGACCTGTCAAATTTTAGCCCATTCCGACACTGTTGCGAAAAATTACGAAATTTCCCCGGCGAGATTTTTATTTCGATCAACCTGCCAAATTTAAGCCCATTCCGACACAGTTGCGAAAAATGAAGAAATTGCCCCGTCGCGATTTTTGTTTCCGATCTACCAGTCAAATTTCAGCCCACTCCGACACAGTCGCGAAAAATTACGAAATTTCTCCCGGCGCGATTTTTATTTCCGATCAACCTGCCAAATTTAAGCCCATTCCGACACAATCGCGAAAAATGACGAAATTGCCCCGGCGCAGTTTTTGTTTTCGATCTACCTGTCAAATTTTAGCCCATTCCGACACAGTCGCAAAAAATTACGAAATAGCACCTCCGGGTAATTTTTATTTCCGATCGGCCTGCCAAATTTAAGCCCATTCCGACACAGTCGCATAAAATGACGAAATTGCCCCTGAAGCGATTTTTGTTTCCGATCAACTAGTCAAAATTTAGCCCATTTCGACAGTCGGGAAAAATGATGAAATTGCCCCAACGCGGTTTTTGTTTCCGATCTACTAGTCAAATTTTAGTCCATTCCGACACAGCTGCGAAAAATGACGAAATTGCCCCCGACGCGATTTTTATTTTCGATCAACCTGCCAAATTCATGCCCATTCCGACACAGTTGCGAAAAATGACGAAATTGCCCAGGCGCGGTTTTTGTTTCCGATCTACCAGTCAAATTTCAGCCCATTCCGACACAATCGCGAAAAATGACGAAATTTCCCCCGGCGCGATTTTTATTTCCGATTAACCCGCCAAATTTAAGCCCATTCCGACACAGTTGCGAAAAATGACGAAATTGCCCCGGCGCGATTTTTGTTTCCGATCTACCAGTCAAATTTTAGCCCACTCCGACACAGTCGCGAAAAATTACGAAATTTCCCCCGGCGCGATTTTTATTTCCTATCAACCTGCCAAATTTAAGCCCATTCCGACACAATCGCGTAAAATGACAAAATTGCCCACGACGCGATTTTTGTTTTTGATCAACCAGTCAAATTTTAACCCATTTCGACACAGTCGGGAAAAATGATGAAATTGCCCCGACGCGGTTTTTGTTTCCGATCTACTAGTCAAATTTTAGCCCATTCCAACACAGTCATGAAAAATGACGAAACTGCCCCCGATGCGATTTTTATTTCCGATCAACCTTTCAAATTCATGCCCATTCCAACACAGTTGCGAAAAATGACAAAATTGCCCCGACGCGGTTTTTGTTTTCGATCTACCTGTCAAATTTTAGCCCATTGCGACACTGTCGCGAAAAATTACGAAATTTCCCCCGCACGATTTTTATTTACGATCAACCTGCCAAATTCATGCCCATTCCGACGCAGTTGCGAAAAATGACGAAATTGCCCCGGCGCGATTTTTGTTTTCGATCTACCTGTCAAATTTTAGCCCATTCCGACACTGTCGTGAAAAATTACGAAATTTCCCCAGCGCGATTTTTATTTCCGATCAACCGGCCAATTTTAAGCCCATTCCGACACAGTTGCGAAAAATGAAGAAATTACCCCGTCGCGATTTTTGTTTCCGATCTACTAGTCAAATTTTGGCCCACTCCGACACAGTCGCAAAAAATTACGAAATTTTCCCGGCGCGATTTTTATTTACGATCAACCTGCCAAATTTAAGCTCATTCCGACACAGTTGTGAAAAATGAAGAAATGGCCCCGGCGCGATTTTTGTTTCCGATCTACCAATCAAATTTTAGCCCACTCCGACACAGTCGCGAAAAATTACGAAATTCACCCGGCGCGATTTTTATTTCCGATCAACCTGCCAAATTTAAGCTCATTCCGACACAGTCGCGAAAAATCACGAAATTGCCCACGACGCGATTTTCTTTTCCGATCGACCAGTTAAATTTTGGCCCATTTCGACACAGTGGCGAAAAATAACGAAATTGACCCCGACGCGATTTTATTTCCGATCAACCGGCCAAATTCATGCCCATTCAGACACACTTTCAAAAAATGACGAAATTGCCCAGGTGTGGTTTTTGTTTCCGATGTACCAGTCAAATTTCAGCCCATTCCGACACAGTCGCGAAATATGACGAAATTGCCCTCGGCGCGATTTTTGTTTCTGATATACCTGTCAAATTTTAGCCCACTCCGACACAGTCGCGATAAATTACGAAATTTCCCCCGGCGCGAGTTTTATTTCCGATCAACCGGCCAATTTTAAGCCCATTCTGACACAATTGCGTAAAATGACGAAATTGCCCCCGACGTGATTTTTGTTTTCGATCAACCAGTCAAATTTAGCCCATTTCGACACAGTCGGGAAAATGATGAAATTGCCCCGACGCGGTTTTTGCTTCCGATCTACTAGTCAAATTTTAGCCCATTCCGACACAGTCGCGAAAAATTACGAAATTTCCCCCGGCGCGATTTTTATTTCCGATCAACCTGCCAAATTTAAGCCCATTCCGACACAATCGCGTAAAATGACGAAACTGCCGTCGACGCGATTTTTGTTTTCGATCGACCTGTCAAATTTTAGCCCATTCCGACACTGTCGCGAAAAATTACGAAATTTCCCCGGCGAGATTTTTATTTCGATCAACCTGCCAAATTTAAGCCCATTCCAACACAGTTACGAAAAATGAAGAAATTGCCCCGTCGCGATTTTTGTTTCCGATCTACCAGTCAAATTTTAGCCCACTCCGACACAGTCGCAAAAAATTACGAAATTACCCCCGGGGCGATTTTTATTTCCGATCAACCTGCCAAATTTAAGCCCATTCAGACACAGTCTCGAAAAATGACGAAATTGCCCAGGGCGCGATTTTCTTTTCCGATCGTCCAGACAAATTTTAGCCCATTTCGACACAGTCGCAAAAAATGACGAAATTGGCCCCGGCACGATTTTTATTTCCGATCCACCAGCCAAATTTAAGCCCATTCCGACACAGTCGCGAAATATGATTAAATTGCCTCGGCGCGATTTTTGTTTCTGATCTACCAGTCAAATTTTAGCCCATTTCGACACAGCCGCGAAATATGACGAAGTTGCCCCCGGCGCGATTTTTATTTCCGATCAACCTGCCAAATTAAAGTCCATTCCGACACAGTTGCGAAAAATGATGAAATTGCCCCGGCGCAATTTTTGTTTTCGATCTACCTGTCAAATTTTAGCCCATTCCGACACAGTCGCGAAAAATTACGAAATAGCACCTCCGGGTAATTTTTATTTCCGATCGGCCTGCCAAATTTAAGCCCATTCCGACACAGTCGCAGAAAATGATGAAATTGCCCCTGAAGCGATTTTTGTTTCCGATCAACCAGTCAAATTTTAGCCCATTTCGACACAGTCGGGAAAAATGATGAAATTGCCCCAACGCGGTTTTTGTTTCCGATCTACTAGTCAAATTTTAGTCCATTCCGACACAGCTGCGAAAAATGACGAAATTGCCCCCGACGCGATTTTTATTTTCGATCAACCTGCCAAATTCATGCCCATTCCGACACTGTTGCGAAAAATGACGAAATTGCCCAGGCGCGGTTTTTGTTTCCGATCTACCAGTCAAATTTCAGCCCATTCCGACACAATCGCGAAAAATGACGAAATTGCCCTCGGCGCGATTTTTATTTCCGATCAACCTGCCAAATTTAAGCCCATTCCGACACAGTTGCGAAAAATGACAAAATTGCCCAGGCGCGGTTTTTGTTTCCGATCTACCAGTCAAATTTTAGCCCACTCCGACACAGTCGCGAAAAATTACGAAATTTTCCCCGGCGCGATTTTTATTTCCTATCAACCTGCCAAATTTAAGCCCATTCCGACACAATCGCGTAAAATGACAAAATTGCCCACGGCGCGATTTTCTTTTCCGATCGTCCAGACAAATTTTAGCCCATTTCGACACAGTCGCGAAAAATGACGAAATTGCCCTCGGCGCGATTTTTATTTCCGATCAACCTGCCAAATTCATGCCCATTCCGACGCAGTTGCGAAAAATGACGAAATTGCCCTCGGCGCGATTTTTATTTCCGATCAACCTGCCAAATTCATGCCCATTCCGACGCAGTTGCGAAAAATGACGAAATTGCCCTCGGCGCGATTTTTATTTCCGATCAACCTGCCAAATTCATGCCCATTCCGACGCAGTTGCGAAAAATGACGAAATTGCCCTCGGCGCGATTTTTATTTCCGATCAACCTGCCAAATTCATGCCCATTCCGACGCAGTTGCGAAAAATGACGAAATTGCCCTCGGCGCGATTTTTATTTCCGATCAACCTGCCAAATTCATGCCCATTCCGACGCAGTTGCGAAAAATGACGAAATTGCCCTCGGCGCGATTTTTATTTCCGATCAACCTGCCAAATTTAAGCCCATTCCGACACAGTTGCGAAAAATGAAGAAATTGCCCCGTCGCGATTTTTGTTTCCGATCTACCAGTCAAATTTTAGCCCACTCCGACACAGTCGCGAAAAATTACGAAATTTCCCCCGGCATGATTTTTATTTCCGATCAACCTGCCAAATTTAAGCCCATTCCGACACAGTCGCCAAAAATGACGAAATTGCCCACGGCGCGATTTTCTTTTCCGATCGTCCAGACAAATTTTAGCCCATTTCGACACAGTCGCAAAA
>NW_019265448.1:0-10024 GCF_002742605.1 Olea europaea var. sylvestris
TTGGCTAAAATTTGGCAGTTTGATCTGAAATAAAAATCGCGCCGGGGGCAATTTCGTCATTTGTCTCGACTGTGCCGGAATGGGCTTAAATTTGACAGGTTGATCGGAAAAAAAATCGCGCCGAGGGCAATTTCGTCATTTTTCTCGACTGTGTCGGAATTGGTTGAAATTTGGCAGTTTGATCTGAAATAAAAATCGCGCCGAGGCTAATTTCGTCATTTTTCTCGACTGTGTCGAAATTGGCTGAAATTTGGCTGTTTGATCAGAAATAAAAATCGCGCCGACGGCAATTTCGTCGTTTTTCTCGACTGTGTCGGAAAGCCTCTAATTCGACAGGTTTATCGGGAACAAGAGCCCCGCCGAGTGTAATTTCGTCATTTTTCGCGACTGTGTCGGAATTGTCTAAAATTTGACAGGTTGATCGGATACAAAAATCGTACCGGGGGCAATTTCGTCATTTTTCTCGACTGTGTCGGAATTGGCTGAAATTTGGCAGTTTGATCTGAAATAAAAATCGCGCCAGGAGCAATTTCGTCATTTTTCACGACTGTGTCGGAATTGGCTAAAATTTGACTTGTTGATCGGAAACAAAAACCGCGCCGAGGCCAATTTCGTCATTTTTCTTGACTGTGTCGGAATTGGCTGAAATTTGGCAGTTTGATCGGAAAAAAAAATCGCGCCGGGGCAATTTCGTCATTTTTCGCGACTGTGTCAGAATGGGCTCAAATTTGACAGGTTGATCGGAACAAAAATCGCGCCGGGGGCAATTTCGTCATTTTTCTCGACCGTGTCGAAATGGGGTCAAATTTGACATGTTGATCGGAAACAAAAATCGCGCTGGGGGCAATTTCTTCAATTTTCGCGACGATGTCGGAAAGTGTTGAAATTTGACTGGTTGATTGGAAACAACAATTGCGCCGGTGGCAATTTCGTCATTTTTCGCGACTGTGTCGGAATGGGCTCAAATTTGACAGGTTTATCAGGAACAAAAATCGCGCCGGGTGTAATTTCGTTATTTTTCGCGACTGTGTCGGAATTGGCTAGAATTTGACTTGTTGATCGGAAACAAAAAGCGCTCCAGGGGCAATTTCGTCATTTTTCTCGACTGTGTCGGAATTGGCTGAAATTTGGCAGTTTGATCGGAAATAAAAATCGCGCCGACGGCGATTTCGTCATTTTTCTTGACTGTGTCGGAATGGGCTCAAATTTAACAGGTCTAACGTGAACAAAAATCGCGCCGGGAGCAATTTCGTCATTTTTCTCGACTGCGTCGGAATGGGCTCAAATTTGACCGGTTTACCGGGATCAAAAATTGCGATGGGTATAATTTCGTCATTTTTCGCGACTGTGTCGGAACTGGCTAAAATTTGACTTGTTAATAGGAAACAAAAACCGCGCCGGGGGCAATTTCGTCATTTTTTCGACTGTGTCGGAATTTGATAAAATTTGGCAGTTTGATCACAAATAAAAATCGCGCCGGGGGTAATTTCGTCATATTTCTCGACTGTGTCGGAATGGGCTCAAATTTGACAGGTTGATCGCAAACAAAAATCGCGCCGGGGCAATTTCGTCATTTTTCTCGACTGTGTCGGAATAGGCTGAATTTTGGCAGTTTGATCGGAAATAAAAATCGCGCCTGCGGCAATTTCGTCATTTTTCTCGACTGTGTCGGAATTGGCCGAAATTTGGCAGTTTGATCTGAAATAAAAGTCGCGCCAGGGGCAATTTCGTCATTTTTCTAGATTGTGTCCGAATTGGCTCAAATTTGACAGGTTGATAGGACACAAAAATCGCGCCAGGAGCAATTTCGTCATTTTTCTCGACTGTGTCGGAATTGGCTGAAATTTGGCAGTTTGGTCGGAAATAAAAATCGCGCCGGCGCAATATCGTCATTTTTCTCGACTGTGCCGGAATGGGCTCAAATTTGACAGGTTTATCGGGAACAAAAATCGCGCCGGGTGTAATTTCGTTATTTTTCGCGACTGTGTCGAAATTGGCTAAAATTTGATTGGTTGATCGGAAACAAAAACCGCGCCAGGGGCAACTTCGTCATTTTTCTCGACTGTGCCGGAATGGGCTCAAATTTAACAGGTCTATCGTGAACAAAAATCGCGCCGGGGGCAATTTCGTCATTTTTCTCGACTGTGTCGGAATTGGCTGAAATTTGGCAGTTTGATCGGAAATAAAAATCGCGTCGAAGGCGATTTCGTCATTTTTCTCGAGTATGTCGGAATGGGCTCAAATTTAACAGGTCTATCGTGAACAAAAATCGCGCCGGGGGCAATTTCGTCATTTTTCTCGACTGTGTCAGAACGGGTTCAAATTTGACCGGTTTACCGGGAACAAAAATTGCGACGGGTATAATTTCGTCATTTTTCGCGACTGTGTCGGAACTGGCTAAAATTTGACTTGATAATAGGAAACAAAAACCGCGCCGTGGGCAATTTCGTCATTTTTTCGACTGTGTCGGAATTTGATAAAATTTGGCAGTTTGATCTGAAATAAAAATCGAGCCGGGTGTAATTTCGTCATATTTCTCGACTGTTTCGGAATGGGCTCAAATTTGACAGGTCGATCGTAAACAAAAATCGCGCCGGGGGCAATTTCGTCATTTTTCTCGACTGTGTCGAAATAGGCTGAAATTTGGCAGTTTGATCGGAAATAAAAATAGCGCCGGCGGCAATTTCGTCATTTTTCTCGACTGTGTCGGAATTGGCCGAAATTTGGCAGTTTGATCTGAAATAAAAGTCGCGCCAGGGGCAATTTCGTCATTTTTCTCGATTGTGTCCGAATTGGCTCAAATTTGACCGGTTGATCGGACGCAAAAATCGCGCCGAGAGCAATTTCGTCGTTTTTCTCGACTGTGTCAGAATTGGCTGAAATTTGGCAGTTTGGTCGGAAATAAAAATCGCGCCGGCGACCATTTCGTCATTTTTCTCGACTGTGTCGGAATGGGCTCAAATTTGACAGGTTTATCGGGAACAAAAATCGCGCGGGGTGTAATTTCGTCATTTCTCCCGACTGTGTCGGAATTGGCTGAAATTTGACTTGTTGGTCGGAAACAAAAGTCGCGCCGGGGGCAATTTCATCATTTTTCTCGACTTTGTCGGAATTGGATAAAATTTGGTAGTTTGATCTGAAATAAAAGTTGCGCCAGGGGCAATTTCGTCATTTCTCTCGACTGTGTCGGAATGGGCTCAAATTTGACAGGTTGATCGGAAACGAAAATCGCGCCGGAGCAATTTCGTCATTTTTCGCGACTGTGTCGGAATTGGCTAAAATTTGATAGGTTGATCGGAGACAAATCGCGCCGGGGGCAATTTCGTCATTTTTCGCGACTGTGTCGGAATTGGCTAAAATTTGATAGGTTGATCGGAGACAAATCGCGCCGGGGGCAATTTCGTCATTTTTCTAGACTATGTCGAAATTGGCTAAAATTTGGCAGTTTGATCTGAAATAAAAATCGCGCCGGGGGCAATTTCGTCATTTGTCTCAACTGTGTCGGAATGGGCTCAAATTTGACAGGTTGATCGGAAAAAAAATCGCGCCGGGGGCAATTTCGTCATTTTTCTCGACTGTGTCGGAATTGGCTGAAATTTGCAGTTTGATCTGAAATAAAAATCGCGCCGAGGGTAATTTCGTCATTTTTCTCGACTGTGTCGAAATTGGCTGAAATTTGGCTGTTTGATCAGAAATAAAAATCGCGCCGGCGGCAATTTCGTCGTTTTTCTCGACTGTGTCGAAATTTGCTAAAATTTATCAGTTTGATCTGAAATAAAAATCGCGTCGTGGGCAATTTCGTCATTTTTCTCCACTGTGTCGGAATGGGCCCAAATTTGACAGGTTGATCGGAAAACAAAAATCGCGTCGGGGGCTATTTCGTCATTTTTCTCGACTGTGTCGAAATTGGCTGAAATTTGGCTGTTTGATCAGAAATAAAAATCGCGCCATCGGCCATTTTGTCATTTTTCTCGACTGTGTCGGAATGGCCTCTAATTTGACAGGTTTATCGGGAACAAGAACCGTGCCGGTGTAATTTCGTCATTTTTCGCGACTGTGTCGGAATTGGCCGAAATTTGACTTGTTGATCGGAAACAAAAACCGCGCTTGGGGCAATTTCGTTATTTTTCTCGACTGTGTCGGAATGTGCTCAAATTTGACAGGTTGTTTTGAAATAAAAATCGCGCCGGGGGCAATTTCGTCATTTTTCTCCACTGTGTCGGAATGGGCCCAAATTTGACAGGTTGATCGGAAACAAAAATCGCGCCGTGGAAATTTCTACATTTTTAGCGACTGTGTCGGAATTGGCTAAAATTTGACAGGTTGATCGGATACAAAAATCGCACCGGGGGCAATTTCGTCATTTTTCTCGACTGTGTCGGAATTGGCTGAAATTTGGCAGTTTGATCTGAAATAAAAAACGCGCCAAGGGCAATTTCGACATTTTTCTCGACTCTGTCGGAATGTGCTCAAATTTGACAGGTTGTTATGAAATAAAAATTGCGCCGGGGGCAATTTCGTCATTTTTCTCCACTGTGTCGGAATGGGCCCAAATTTGACAGGTTGATCGGAAACAAAAATCGCGCCGGGGAAATTTCGTCATTTTTAGCGACTGTGTCGGAATTGGCTAAAATTTGACAGGTTGATCGGCTACAAAAATCGCGCCGGGGGCAATTTCGTCATTTTTCTCGACTGTGTCGGAATTGGCTGAAATTTGGCAGTTTGATCTGAAATAAAAATCGCACCAGGAGCAATTTCTTCATTTTTCGCGACTGTGTCGGAATTGGCTAAAATTTGACTTGTTGATCGGAAACAAAAATCGCGCCGAGGCCAATTTCGTCATTTTTCTCGACTGTGTCGGAATTGGCTGAAATTTGGCAGTTTGATCGGAAACAAAAATCGCGCCGGGGCAATTTCGTAATTTTTCGCGACTGTGTCAGAATGGGCTCAAATTTGACAGGTTGATCGGAAAAAAAAATCGCGCTGGGGGCAATTTCGTCGTTTTTCTTGACCGTGTCGGAATGGGCTCAAATTTGACAGGTTGATCGGAAACAAAAATCGTGCTGGGGGCAATTTCTTCATCTTTCGCGACGGTGTCGGAAAGGGCTAAAATTTGACTGGTTGATTGGAAACAAAAATTGCGCCGGCGGCAATTTCGTCATTTTTCGCGACTGTGTCGGAATGGGCTCAAATTTGACAGGTTTATCGAGAACAAAAATCGCGCCGGGTGTAATTTCGTTATTTTTCGGGACTGTGTTGGAATTGGCTAGAATTTGACTTGTTGATCGGAAACAAAAACCGCGCCAAGGGCAACTTCGTCATTTTTCTCGACTGTGTCGGAATTGGCTGAAATTTGGCAGTTTGATCGGAAATAAAAATCGCGTCGACGGCGATTTCGTCATTTTTCTCGACTGTGTCGGAATGGGCTCAAATTTAACAGGTCTGTCGTGAACAAAAATCGCGCCGGGGGCAATTTCGTCATTTTTCTCGACTGTGTCAGAATTGGCTCAAATTTGACCGGTTTACCGGGAACGAAAATTGCGACGGGTATAATTTCGTCATTTCTCGCGACTGTGTCGGAACTGGCTAAAATTTGACTTGTTAATAGGAAATAAAAATCGCGCCGGGGGCAATTTCGTCATTTTTTCGACTGTGTCGGAATTTGTTAAAATTTGGCAGTTTGATCTGAAATAAAAATCGCGCCGGGGGTAATTTCGTCATATTTCTCGACTGTGTCGGAATTGGCTCATATTTGACAGGTTGATCGCAAACAAAAATCGCGCCGGGGGCAATTTCGTCATTTTTCTCGATTGCGTCGGAATAGGCTGAAATTTGGCAGTTTGATCGGAAATAAAAATCGCGCCGGCGGCAATTTCGTCATTTTTCTCGGCTGTGTCGGAATTGGCCAAAATTTGGCAGTTTGATCTGAAATAAAAGTCGCGCCAGGGGTAATTTCGTCATTTTTCTCGACTGTGTCCGAATTGGCTCAAATTTGACAGGTTGATCGGACACAAAAATCGCGCCGGTAGCAATTTCGTCATTTTTCTCGACTGTGTCGAAATTGGCTGAAATTTGGCAGTTTGGTCGGAAATAAAAATCGCGCCGGCGGCAATTTCGTCATTTTTCTCGACTGTGTCGGAATGGGCTCAAATTTGACAGGTTTATCGGGAACAAAAATCGCGCCGGGTGTAATTTCGTCATTTCTTGCGACTGTGTCGGAATTGGCTGAAATTTGACTTGTTGATCGGAAACAAAAGTCGCGCCGGGGACAATTTCGTCATTTTTCTCGACTGTGTTGGAATTGAATAAAATTTGGCAGTTTGATCTGAAATAAAAGTCGCGCCAGGGGCAATTTCGTCATTTCTCTCGACTGTGTCGGAATGGGCTCAAATTTGACAGGTTGATCGGAAACAAAAATCGCGCCGGAGCAATTTCGTCATTTTTCGCGACCGTGTCGAAATTGGCTAAAATTTGATAGGTTGATCGGAGACAAATCGCGCCGGGGGCAATTTCGTCATTTTTCTCGACTGTGTCGAAATTGGCTAAAATTTGGCAGTTTGATCTGAAATAAAAATCGCGCCGGGGGCAATTTCGTCATTTGTCTCGACTGTGTTGGAATGGGCTCAAATTTGACAGGTTGATCGGAAAAAAATCGCGCCGGGGGCAATTTCGTCATTTTTCTCGACTGTGTCGGAATTGGCTGAAATTTGGCCGTTTGATCTGAAATAAAAATCGCGCCGAGGGTAATTTCGTCATTTTTCTCGACTGTGTCAAAATTGGCTGAAATTTGGCTGTTTGATAAGAAATAAAAAATCGCGCCGTCGGCCATTTTGTCATTTTTCTCGACTGTGTCGGAATGGCCTCTAATTTGATAGGTTTATCGGGAACAAGAACCGCGCCGGTGTAATTTCGTCATTTTTCGCGACTGTGTCGGAATTAGCCGAAATTTGACTGTTGACCGGAAACAAAAATCGCGCTGGGGGCAATTTCGTCATTTTTCTCGACTGTGTCGGAATGTGCTCAAATTTGACAGGTTGTTTTGAAATAAAAATCGCGCCGGGGGCAATTTCGTCATTTTTCTCCACTGTGTCGGAATGGGCCCAAATTTGACAGGTTGATCGGAAACGAAAATCGCGCCGTGGAAATTTCTTCATTTTTAGCGACTGTGTCGGAATTGGCTAAAATTTGATAGGTTGATCGGATATAAAAATCGCACCGGGGGCAATTTCTTCATTTTTCTCGACTGTGTCGGAATTGGCTGAAATTTGGCAGTTGATCTGAAATAAAAAACGCGCCAAGGGCAATTTCGTCATTTTTCTCGACTGTGTCGGAATGTGCTCAAATTTGACAGGTTGTTCTGAAATAAAAATCGCGCCGGGGGCAATTTCGTCATTTTTCTCCACTGTGTCGGAATGGGCCCAAATTTGACAGGTTGATTGGAAACAAATATCGCGCCGGGGAAATTTCGTCATTTTTAGCGACTGAGTCAGAATTGGCTCAAATTTGACAGGTTGATCGGATACAAAAATAGCGCCGGGGGCAATTTCGTCATTTTTCTCGACTGTGTCGAAATTGGCTGAAATTTGGTAGTTTGATCTGAAATAAAAATCGCGCCGAGGCTAATTTCTTCATTTTTCTGGACTGTGTCGAGATTGGCTGAAATTTGGCTGTTTGCTCAGAAATAAAAATCGCGCCGGCGGCAATTTCGTCATTTTTCTCGACTGTATCGGAATTGGCTAAAATTTTGCAGTTTGATCGGGGGGAACAAAAATCGCGCCGGGTGTAATTTCGTCATTTTTCGCGACGGTGTCGAAATCGGTTAAATTTTGACTGGTTGATCGGAAACAAAAACCGCGCCGGGGGCAATTTCGTCATTTGTCTCGACTGTGTCGGAATGGGCTCAAATTTGACAGGTAGATCGGAAACAAAAATCGCGCCGAGGCCAATTTCGTAATTTTTCTCGACTGTGTCGGAATGAGCTTAAATTTGACAGGTTGATCGGAAACAAAAACCGCGCCGGGGGCAATTTCGTCATTTGTCTCGACTGTGTCGGAATGGGCTCAAATTTGACAGGTAGATCGGAAACAAAAATCGCGCCGAGGCCAATTTCGTAATTTTTCTCGACTGTGTCGGAATGAGCTTAAATTTGACAGGTTGATCGGAAACAAAAACCGCGCCGGGGGCAATTTCGTCATTTGTCTCGACTGTGTCGGAATGGGCTCAAATTTGACAGGTAGATCGGAAACAAAAATCGCGCCGAGGCCAATTTCGTAATTTTTCTCGACTGTGTCGGAATGAGCTTAAATTTGACAGGTTGATCGGAAACAAAAACCGCGCCGGGGGCAATTTCGTCATTTGTCTCGACTGTGTCGGAATGGGCTCAAATTTGACAGGTAGATCGGAAACAAAAATCGCGCCGAGGCCAATTTCGTAATTTTTCTCGACTGTGTCGGAATGAGCTTAAATTTGACAGGTTGATCGGAAACAAAAACCGCGCCGGGGGCAATTTCGTCATTTGTCTCGACTGTGTCGGAATGGGCTCAAATTTGACAGGTAGATCGGAAACAAAAATCGCGCCGAGGCCAATTTCGTAATTTTTCTCGACTGTGTCGGAATGAGCTTAAATTTGACAGGTTGATCGGAAACAAAAACCGCGCCGGGGGCAATTTCGTCATTTGTCTCGACTGTGTCGGAATGGGCTCAAATTTGACAGGTAGATCGGAAACAAAAATCGCGCCGAGGCCAATTTCGTAATTTTTCTCGACTGTGTCGGAATGAGCTTAAATTTGACAGGTTGATCGGAAACAAAAACCGCGCCGGGGGCAATTTCGTCATTTGTCTCGACTGTGTCGGAATGGGCTCAAATTTGACAGGTAGATCGGAAACAAAAATCGCGCCGAGGCCAATTTCGTAATTTTTCTCGACTGTGTCGGAATGAGCTTAAATTTGACAGGTTGATCGGAAACAAAAACCGCGCCGGGGGCAATTTCGTCATTTGTCTCGACTGTGTCGGAATGGGCTCAAATTTGACAGGTAGATCGGAAACAAAAATCGCGCCGAGGCCAATTTCGTAATTTTTCTCGACTGTGTCGGAATTGGCTGAAATTTGGCAGTTTGATTTGAAATAAAAATCGCGCCGAGGGTAATTTCGTCATTTTTCTAGACTGTGTCGAAATTGGCTGAAATTTGGCTGTTTGCTCAGAAATAAAAATCGCGCCGGCGGCAATTTCCTCGTTTTTCTCGACTGTGTCGGAATGGCCTCTAATTTGACAGGTTTATCGGGAACAAGAACCGCGCCGGGTGTAATTTCGTCATTTTTCGCGACTGTGTCGAAATTGGCTAAAATTTGACAGGTTGATCGGATACAAAAATCGCACCGGGGGCAATTTCGTCATTTTTCTCATCTGTGTCGGAATTGGCTGAAATTTGGCAGTTTGATCTGAAATAAAAATCGCGCCAGGAGCAATTTCGTCATTTTTCGCGACTGTGTCGGAATTGGCTAAAATTTGACTTGTTGATCGGAAACAAAAATCGCGCCGGGGGCAATTTCGTCATTTTTCTCCACTGTGTCGGAATGGGCCCAAATTTGACAGGTTGATTGGAAACAAATATCGCGCCGGGAAAATTTCGTCATTTTTAGCGACTGAGTCAGAATTGGCTAAAATTTGACAGGTTGATCGGATACAAAAATCGCGCCGGGGGCAATTTCGTCATTTTTCTCGACTGTGTCGGAATTGGCTGAAATTTGGCAGTTTGATCGGAAACAAAAATCGCGTCGGGGCAATTTCGTCATTTTTTGCGACTGTGTCAGAATGGGCTCAAATTTGACAGGTTGATCGGAATCAAAAATCGCGCGGGGGGTAATTTCGTCATTTTTCTCGACGTGTCGAAATGGGCTCAAATTTGACAGGTTGATCGGAACCAAAAATCGCGCTGGGGGTAATTTCTTCATTTTTCGCGACGATGTCGGAAAGGGCTGAAATTTGACTGGTTGATTGGAAACAAAAATTGCGCCGGCGGCAAT
>NW_019265449.1:0-10022 GCF_002742605.1 Olea europaea var. sylvestris
AAAGAATGAGCACTTTTATATTTGGAAGGCATCGATTGTCGGCGTTCGAAGAATTGAGCGTAACTTTTGCACACGGTGTCCTTTTTTCGGCCCATAAGTGCTTTTCGGAAATGTAGCGACCGTTTTGGATTGAACGCACTACTTCGTCGTGACGTATGAGGGATTTCGGCCATTTTTCGAAAGAATGAGCACTTGTATATTTGGAAGGCATCGATTGTCGACGTTCGAAGAATTGGGCGTAACTTCTGCACATGGGGTCCGTTTTGGGCCCATAAGTACTATCCGAAAGTGTAGCGATCGTTTTCGATTGAACTCACGACTTCGTCGTGACGTATGAGGGAGTTCGCCCATTTTTCGAAAGAATGAGCACTTTTATATTTGGAAGGCATCGATTGTCGACGTTCGAAGAATTGGGCGCAACTTCTGCACATGGTGTCCGTTTTGGGCCCATAAGTACTATCCGAAAGTGTAGCGATCGTTTTCGATTGAACTCACGACTTCGTCGTGACGTATGAGGGATTTCGTCCATTTTTCGAAAGAATGAGCACTTTTATATTTGGAAGCCATGGATTGTCGGCGTACGAAGAATTGAGCGTAACTTTTGCACACGGTGTCCGTTTTGGGCCCATAAGTACTATCTGAAAATGTAGCGATCGTTTTCGATTGAACTCACGACTTCGTCGTGACGTATCAGGGATTTTGCCCATTTTTCGAAAGAATGAGCACTTTTATATTTGGAAGGCATGGATTGTCGGCGTACGAAGAATTGAGCGTAACTTTTGTACACGGTGTCCGTTTTGGGCCCATAAGTACTTTTGGAAATGTTGCTACCATTTTGAATTGAACTCACTACTTCGTCGTGACGTATGAGGGATTTCGCCCATTTTTCGAAAGAATGAGCACTTTTATATTTGGAAGGCATCGATTGTCGACGTTCGAAGAATTTGGCGCGACTTTTGCACACGGTGTCCGTTTTGGGCCCATAAGTACTATCTGAAAATGTAGCGATCGTTTTCGATTGAACTCACGACTTCGTCGTGACGTATGAAGGATTTCGTCCATTTTTCGAAAGAATGAGCACTTTTATATTTGGAAGGCATCGATTGTCGGCGTTCGAAGAATTGAGCGCAACTTTTGCACACAGTGTCCGTTTTAGGACCATAAGTACTATCCGAAAATGAAGCGATGGGTTTCGATTGAACTCACGACTTAGTCGTGACGTATTAGGGATTTTGCCCATTTTTCAAAAGAATGAGCACTTTTATATTTGGAAGGCATGGATTGTCGGCGTACGAAGGATTGAGCGTAACTTTTGTACACGGTGTCCGTTTTGGGCCCATAAGTACTTTTTGGAAATGTTGCTATCGTTTTGGATTGAACTCACCACTTCGTCGTGACGTATGAGGGATTTCGACAATTTTCCAAAAGAATGAGCACTTTTATATTTGAAAGGCATCGATTGTCGGCTTTCGAAGAAATGAGCGTAACTTTCGCACACGGTGTCCGTTTTCGGCCCATAAGTACTTTCTGGAAATGTAGCGACCGTTTTGGATTGAACTCACTACTTCATCGTGACGTATCAGGGATTTCGCCCATTTTTTGAAAGAATGAGCACTTTTATATTTCGAAGGAATCGATTGTCGGCGTTCGACGAATTTAGCGTAACTTTCAAACACGGTGTCCGTTTTCGCCCATAAGTACTTTTTGGAAATGTAGCCACCGTTTTGGATTGAACTCACTACTTCGTCGTGACGTATGAGGGATTTCACCCATTTTTCTAAAGAATGAGCACTTTTATATTTGGAAGGTATCGATTGTCGGCGTTCGAGGAATTGAGCGTAACTTTTGCCCACGGTGTCCGTTTTGGGGCCATAAGTCCTTTTTGGAAATGTAGCGACCGTTTTGGATTAAACTCACAACTTCGTCATGACGTATGAGGGATTTCGCCCATTTTTCGAAAGAATGAGTACTTTTATATTTGGAGGGCATGGATTGTCGGCGTACGAAGAATTGAGCGTAACTGTTGCACACGATGTCCGTTTTGGGCCCATAAGTCCTTTTTAGAAATGTAGCGACCGTTTTGGATTAAACTCACAACTTCGTCATGACGTATGAGGGATTTCGCCCATTTTTCGAAAGAATGAGCACTTTTATATTTGGAAGGCATCGATTGTCGACGTTCGAAGAATTGGGCGCAACTTCTGCACACGGTGTCCGTTTTGGGCCCATAAGTTCTATCCGGAAATGTAGCGATCGTTTTCGATTGAACTCACGACTTCGTCGTGACGTATGAGGGATTTCGTCCATTTTTCGAAAGAATGAGCACTTTTATATTTGGAAGGCATCGATTGTCGGCGTTCGAAGAATTGAGCGTAACTTTTGCACACGGTGTCCGTTTTCGGCCCATAAGTGCTTTTCGAAACTGTAGCGACCGTTTTGGATTGAACGCACTACTTCGTCGTGACGTATGAGGGATTTCGGCCATTTTTCGAAAGAATGAGCACTTGCATATTTAGAACGCTTGGAGAGTCGGTGGAAGAAGAATCGAGCGTAACTTTTGCACACGGTGTCCGTTTTCAGCCCATAAGTGCTTTTCGAAACTGTAGCGACCGTTTTGGATTAAACTCACAACTTCGTCATGACGTATGAGGGATTTCGCCCATTTTTCGAAAGAATGAGCTCTTTTATATTTGGAAGGCATCGATTGTCGACGTTCGAAGAATTGGGCGCAACTTCTGCACACGGTGTCCGTTTTCAGCCCATAAGTGCTTTTCGAAACTGTAGCGACCGTTTTGGATTAAACTCACAACTTCGTCATGACGTATGAGGGATTTCGCCCATTTTTCGAAAGAATGAGCTCTTTTATATTTGGAAGGCATCGATTGTCGACGTTCGAAGAATTGGGCGCAACTTCTGCACACGGTGTCCGTTTTCAGCCCATAAGTGCTTTTCGAAACTGTAGCGACCGTTTTGGATTAAACTCACAACTTCGTCATGACGTATGAGGGATTTCGCCCATTTTTCGAAAGAATGAGCTCTTTTATATTTGGAAGGCATCGATTGTCGGCGTTCGAAGAATTGAGCGCAACTTTTGCACACAGTGTCCGTTTTGGGACCATAAGTACTATCCGGAACTGTAGCGATCGATTTCGATTGAACTCACGACTTCGTCATGACGTATTAGGGCTTTTGCCCATTTTTCGAAAGAATGAGCACTTTTATATTTGGAAGGCATGGATTGTCGGCGTACGAAGAATTGAGCGAAACTTTTGTACACGGTGTCCGTTTTGGGGCCATAAGTTCTTTCTGGAAATGTAGCGACCGTTTTGGACTGAACTCACAACTTCATTGTGACGTATGAGGGATTTCAGCCATTTTTTGAAAGAATGAGCAATTTTATGTTTGGAAGGCTTGGATAGTCGGCGTACGAAGAATTGAGCGTAACTTTTGCACACGGTGTCCGTTTTGGGCCCATAAGTACTTTTTGGAAATGTAGCGACCGTTTTGGATTGAACTCACGACTTCGTCGTGACGTATGAGGGATTTCGGCCATTTTTCGAAAGAATGAGCACTTTTATATTTGGAAGGCATGGATTGTCGGCGTACGAAGAATTGAGCGAAACTTTTGTACACGGTGTCCGTTTTGGGCCCATAAGTACTTTTTGGAAATGTTGCTACCGTTTTGGATTGAACTCACTACTTCGTCGTGACGTATGAGGGATTTCGGCAATTTTCAAAAAGAATGAGCACTTTTATATTTGGAAGGCATCGATTGTCGGCGTTCGAGGAATTGAGCGTAACTTTCGCACACGGTGTCCGTTTTGGGGCCATAAGTTCTTTCTGGAAATGTAGCGACCGTTTTGGATTAAACTCACAACTTGGTCGTGACGTATGAGGGATTTTGCCCATTTTTGGAAAGAATGAGCACTTTTATATTTCGAAGGCATCGATTGTCGGCGTTCGAAGAATTTAGCGTAACTTTCGAACACGGTGCCCATTTTCGCCCATTAGTACTTTTTGGAAATGTAGCGATCGTTTTCGATTGAACTCACGACTTCGTCATGACGTATGAGGGATTTCACCCATTTTTCTAAAGAATGAGCACTTTTATATTTGGAAGGCATCGATTGTCGGCGTTCGAAGAATTGAGCGTAACTTTCGCACACGGTGTCCGTTTTGGGCCCATAAGTACTTTCTGGAAATGTTGCTACCGTTTTAGATTGAACTCACTACTTCGTCGTGATGTATGAGGGATTTCGGCAATTTTTCGAAAGAATGAGCACTTTTACATTTGGAAGGCATCGATTGTCAGCGTTCGAGGAATTGAGCGTATCTTTTGCACACGGTGTCCGTTTTGGGGCCATAAGTACTTTTTGGAAATGTAGCGACCGTTTTGGATTAAACTCACAACTTGGTCGTGACGTATGAGGGATTTCGCCCATTTTTCGAAAGAATGAGCACTTTTATATTTGGAAGGCATCGATTGTCGGCGTTCGAAGAATTGAATGCAACTTTTGCACACGGTGTCCGTTTTTGGCCCATAAGTACTATCCGGAAATGTAGCGATCATTTTCGATTGAACTCACGACTTCGTCATGACGTATGAGGGATTTTGCCCATTTTTCGAAAGATTGAGCACTTTTATATTTGGAAGGCATGGATTGTCGGCGTACGAAGAATTGAGCGTAACTTTTGCACACGGCGTCCGTTTTGGGCCCATAAGTACTTTTTGGAAATGTTGCTACCGTTTTGGATTGAACTCACTACTTCGTCGTGACGTATGAGGGATTTCGGCAATTTTTCGAAAGAATGAGCACTTTTATATTTGGAAGGCATCGATTGTCAGCGTTCGAAGAATTCAGCGTAACTTTTGCACACGGTGTCCGTTTTGGGACCATAAGTTCTATCCAGAAATGTAGCGATCGGTTTCGATTGAACTCATGACTTCGTCGTGACGTATGAGGGATTTTACCCATTTTTCGAAAGAATGAGCACTTTTATATTTGGAAGGCATGGATTTTCGGCGTACGAAGAATTGAGCGTAACTTTTGCACACGGTGTCCGTTTTGGGACCATAAGTACTTTTTTGAAATGTTACTACCGTTTTGGATTGAACTCGCTACATCGTCGTGACGTATGAGGGATTTTGCCCATTTTTCGAAAGAATGAGCACTTTTATATTTGGAAGGCATTGATTGTCGGCGTTCGAGGAATTGAGCGTAACTTTTGCACACGGTGTCCGTTTTGGGGCCATAAGTACTTTTTGGAAATGTAGCGACTGTTTTGGATTAAACTCGCCACTTCGTCGTGACGTATGAGGTATTTTGCCCATTTTTCGAAAGAATGAGCACTTTTATATTTGGAAGGCATTGATTGTCGGCGTTCGAGGAATTGAGCGTAACTTTTGCACACGGTGTCCGTTTTGGGGCCATAAGTACCTTTTGGAAATGTAGCGACTGTTTTGGATTAAACTCACCACTTCGTCGTGACGTATGAGGGATTTTGCCCATTTTTCGAAAGAATGAGCACTTTTATATTTGGAAGGAATCGATTGTCGACGTTCGAAGAATTGGGCGCAACTTTTGCACACGGTGTCCGTTTTGGGCCCATAAGTACTCTCCGAAAATGTAGCGATCGTTTTCGATTGAACTCACGACTTCGTCGTGACGTATGAGGGATTTCGTCCATTTTTTGAAAGAATGAGCACTTTTATATTTCGAAGGCATCGATTGTCGGTGTTCGAAGAATTTAGCGTAACTTTCGAACACGGTGTCCGTTTTCGCCCATAAGTACTTTTTGGAAATGTAGCGACCGTTTTGGATTGAACTCACTAGTTCGTCATGACGTATGAGGGATTTCACCCATTTTTCGAAAGAATGAGCACTTTTATATTTCGAAGGCATCGATTGTCGGTGTTCGAAGAATTTAGCGTAACTTTCGAACACGGTGTCCGTTTTCGCCCATAAGTACTTTTTGGAAATGTAGCGACCGTTTTGGATTGAACTCACTAGTTCGTCATGACGTATGAGGGATTTCACCCATTTTTCGAAAGAATGAGCACTTTTATATTTCGAAGGCATCGATTGTCGGTGTTCGAAGAATTTAGCGTAACTTTCGAACACGGTGTCCGTTTTCGCCCATAAGTACTTTTTGGAAATGTAGCGACCGTTTTGGATTGAACTCACCACTTCGTCGTGACGTATGAGGGATTTTGCCCATTTTTCGAAAGAATGAGCACTTTTATATTTCGAAGGAATCGATTGTCGGCGTTCGATGAATTTAGCGTAACTTTCGAACACGGTGTCCGTTTTCGCCCATAAGTACTTTTTGGAAATGTAGCGACCGTTTTGGATTGAACTCACTACCTCGTCGTGACGTATGAGGGATTTCGGCCATTTTTTGAAAGAATGAGCACCTTTATATTTGGAAGGCATCGATTGTCGGCGTTCGAAGAATTGAGCGTAACTTTTGCACACGGTGTCCGTTTTCAGCCCATAAGTGATTTCCGAAAATGTAGCGACCGTTTTGGATTGAACTCACTACCTCGTCGTGACGTATGAGGGATTTCGGCCATTTTTTGAAAGAATGAGCACCTTTATATTTGGAAGGCATCGATTGTCGGCGTTCGAAGAATTGAGCGTAACTTTCTCACACGGTGTCCGTTTTTGGCCCATAAGTACGTTCTGGAAATGTAGCGACCGTTTTGAATTGAACTCACTACTTCGTCGTGATGTATGAGGGATTTCGCCCATTTTTCGAAAGAATGAGCACTTTTATATTTAGAAGGCATCGATTGTCGGCGTTCGAGGAATTGAGCGTAACTTTTGCACACGGTGTCCGTTTTGGGCCCATAAGTACTATCCGGAAATGTAGCGATTTTTTTCGATTGAAATCACGACTTCGTCATGACGTATGAGGGGTTTTGCCCATTTTTCGAAAGAATGAGCACTTTTATATTTGGAAGGCATCGATTGTCGGCGTTCGAAGAATTGAGCGCAACTTTTGCACACGGTGTCCGTTTTTGGCCCATAAGTACTATCCGGATATGTAGCGATCGTTTTCGATTGAAATCACGACTTCGTCATGACGTATGAGGGATTTTGCCCATTTTTCGAAAGATTGAGCACTTTTATATTTGGAAGGCATGGATTGTCGGCGTACGAAGAATTGAGCGTAACTTTTGCACACGGTGTCCGTTTTGGGCCCATAAGTACTTTTTGGAAATGTTGCTACCGTTTTGGATTGAACTCACTACTTCATCGTGACGTATGAGGTATTTCGGCAATTTTTCGAATGAATGAGCACTTTTATATTTGGAAGGCATCGATTGTCAGCGTTCGAAGAATTGAGCGTAACTTTTGCACACGGTGTCCGTTTTTGGGCCATAAGTACTTTTTGGAAATGTAGCGACCCTTTTGGATTAAACTCACAACTTGGTCGTGACGTATGAGGGATTTCGCCCATTTTTCGAAAGAATGAGCACTTTTATATTTGGAAGGCATCGATTGTCGGCGTTTGAAGAATTGAGCGCAACTTTTGCACACGGTGTCCGTTTTTGGCCCGTAAGTACTATCCGGAAATGTAGCGATCATTTTCGATTGAACTCACGACTTCGTCATGACGTATGAGGGATTTCGGCAATTTTTTGAAAGAATGAGCACTTGTCGACGTTCGAAGAATTGAGCGTAACTTTCGCACACGGTGTCCGTTTTCGGCCCATAAGTACTTTCTGGAAATGTAGCGACAGTTTTGGAGTAAACTCACTACTTCATCGTGACGTATGATGGATTTCGCTCATTTTTCGAAAGAATGAGCACTTTTATATTTCGAAGGCATCTATTGTCGGCGTTCGAAGAATTTAGCGTAACTTTCGAACACGGTGCCCGTTTTCATCCATAAGTACATTTTGGAAATGTAGCGACCGTTTTGGATTGAACTCACTACTTCGTCGTGACGTATGAGGGATTTCACCCATTTTTCTAAAGAATGAGCACTTTTGTATTTGGAAGGCATCGATTGTCGACGTTCGAAGAATTGAGCGTAACTTTCGCACACGGTGTCCGTTTTCGGCCCATAAGTACTTTCTGGAAATGTAGCGACCATTTTGGATTGAACTCACTACTTCATCGTAACGTATGAGGGATTTCGTCCATTTTTTGAAAGAATGAGCACTTTTATATTTGGAAGGCAAGGATTGTCGGCGTACGAAGAATTGAGCGTAACTTTTGTACACGGTGTCCGTTTTAGGCCCATAAGTACTTTATGGAAATGTTGCTACCGTTTTGGATTGAACTCACTACTTCGTCGTGAAGTATGAGGGATTTCGGTAATTTTCCGAAAGAATGAGTACTTTTATATTTGGAAGGCATCGATTGTCGGCGTTCGAAGAATTGAGCGTAACTTTCGCACACGGTGTCCGTTTTCGGCCCATAAGTACTTTCTGGAAATGTAGCGACCGTTTTGGATTAAACTCACAACTTCATCATGACGTATGAGGGATTTCGCCCATTTTTCGAAAGAATGAGCACTTTTATATTTGGAAGGCATCGATTGTCAGCGTACGAAGAATTGAGCGTAACTATTGCACACGGTGTCCGTTTTCGGCCCATAAGTACTTTCTGGAAATGTAGCGACCGTTTTGGATTAAACTCACAACTTCATCATGACGTATGAGGGATTTCGCCCATTTTTCGAAAGAATGAGCACTTTTATATTTGGAAGGCATCGATTGTCAGCGTTCGAAGAATTGAGCGTAACTTTTGCACACGGTGTCCGTTTTGGGCCCATAAGTACTATCTGGAAATGTAGCGATCGTTTTCGATTGAACTCACGACTTCGTCGTGACGTATGAGGGATTTTGCCCATTTTTCGAAAGAATGAGCACTTTTATATTTGTAAGGCATCGATTGTCAGCGTTCGAGGAATTGAGCGTAACTTTTGCACACGGTGTCCGTTTTGGGGCCATAAGTACTTTCTGGAAATGTAGCGACCGTTTTGGATTAAACTCACAACTTCGTCGTGACGTATGAGGGATTTCGCCCATTTTTCGAAAGAATGAGCACTTTTATATTTGGAAGGCATCGATTGTCGGCGTTCGAAGAATTGAGCGCAACTTTTGCACACAGTGTCCGTTTTGGGTCCATAAGTACTATCCAGAAATGTAGCGATCGGTTTCGATTGAACTCACGACTTCATCGTGACGTATGAGGGATTTTGCCCATTTTTCAAAAGAATGAGTACTTTTATATTTGGAAGGCATGGATTGTCGGCGTACGAAGAATTGAGCGTAACTTTTGGACACGGTGTCTGTTTTGGGCTCGTAAGAACTATCTGGAAATTTAGCGATCGTTTTCGATTGAACTCACTACTTCGTCGTGACGTATGAGGGATTTTGCCCATTTTTCGAAAGAATGAGCACTTTTATATTTGGTAGGAATCGATTGTCGGCGTTCGAGGAATTGAGCGTAACTTTTGCACACGGTGTCCGTTTTGGGGCCATAAGTACTTTTGGAAATGTAGCGACCGTTTTGGATTGAACTCACTACTTCGTCATGACGTATGAGGGATTTCGCCCATTTTTCGAAAGAATGAGCACTTTTATATTTCGAAGGCATCGATTGTCGGCGTTCGAAGAATTTAGCGTAACTTTCGAACACGGTGTCCGTTTTCGCCCATAAGTACTTTTTGGAAATGTAGCGACCGTTTTGGATTGAACTCACTATTTCGTCGTGACGTATGAGGGATTTCACCCATTTTTCTAAAGAATGAGCACTTTTATATTTGGAAGGCATCGATTGTCGGCGTTCGAAGAATTGAGCGTAACTTTCGCACACGTTGTCCGTTTTCGGCCCATAAGTGCTTTCCGAAAATGTTGTGACCGTTTTGGATTGAACGCACTACTTCGTCGTGACGTATGAGGGATTTTGGCCATTTTTGAAAGAATGCGCACTTTTATATTTGGAAGGCATCGATTGTCGGCGTTCGAAGAATTGAGCGTAACTTTTTCACACGGTGTCCGTTTT
>NW_019265450.1:0-158 GCF_002742605.1 Olea europaea var. sylvestris
AATCAAAAACCACATTTCACTGGCTCGATTCCAGTCAAATTAGACTACCAGTTTGCCAAAAATGAACAAACCCGAAGTTATCATGAAGTCAAAAACCATTTTTCATTGGCTCGATTCCAATCAAATTAGACCAGCAGCTTGCCAAAAACGAATAAAAC
>NW_019265450.1:20545-20985 GCF_002742605.1 Olea europaea var. sylvestris
CGAAGTTATCATGAGATCAAAACAACTTTTCATTGGCTCGATTGCAATCGAATTAGACTAGCAATTCGTCAAAAATGAACAGACACGAAGTTATCATAAAATCATAAACCACTTTTTATTAGCTAGATTCCAATCGAATTAGACCCGCAATATGCCAAAAACTATTAACCCCGAAATTTTCATGAAATCAAAAACCACATTTCACTAGCTTGATTCCAATCAAATTAGACAAGCTGTTCGCCAAAAACGATCAAACCCAAAGTTATCAAGAAATCAAAAACCACTTGTCGTTGGCTCGATTCAAATCGAATTAGACAAGCAATTCGCCTGAAACGAAAGAACCCAATGTTATCATGAAATCAAAAACCACATTTCACTGGCTCGATTCCAGTCAAATTAGACTACCAGTTTGCCAAAAATGAACAAACCCGAAGTTATCA
>NW_019265450.1:35658-45679 GCF_002742605.1 Olea europaea var. sylvestris
TACGCCAGTATCGAACAAACCCAAAGTTATCTTGAAATCATAAACAACTTTTCATTGGCTCGATTCCAATCGAATTAGACAAGCAATTCACCAGAAACGAAAGAACACGAAGTTATCATGAAATCAAAAACCACATTTCACTGGCTCGATTCTAATCAAATTAGACTAGCAATTCGCCAAAAATGAACAAACCCGAAGTTATCATGAAATCAAAAACCACTTTTCATTGGATCGATTCCAATCAAATTAGCTAGCAGCTCGCCAAAAACGAATAAAACTCGAAGTTATCATGAAATCAAAAATCACATTTCTTTGGCTCGATTCTAATCAAATTAGACTAGCAATTCGCCAAAAAAGAACAAACCCGAAGTTATCATGAAAGAAAAACCCATTTTCATTGTTCGATTCCAATAGAATTGGAATAGCAATTTCATGAAAATGATCAAACCCAAAGTTATCATGAAATCAAAAAGCTCTTTTCTTTGTCTCGGTTCCAACCGAATTAGACTAGCGATTCACCAAAAATGAATAAACGCGAAGTTATCATGAAATCAAAAACCACTTTTCATTCGCTCGATTCCAATCGAATTAGACGAGAAATTCCCCGAAAATGAACTAACCCGAAGTTATCATGAAATCAAAAACCACTTTTCGTTGGGTCGATTCCAACTGAATTAGACTAGCAGTTCGCCAAAAACGAACAAACCCGAAGTTATCATGAGATCAAAAACAACTTTTCATTGGCTCGATTGCAATCGAATTAGACTAGCAATTCGTCAAAAATGAACAGACCCCAAGTTATCATGAAATCATAAACCACTTTTTATTAGCTCGATTCCAATCGAATTAGACTTGTAATTCGCCGAAAACGATTAACCTCGAAATTTTCATGAAATCAAAAACCACATTTCACTAGCTCGATTCCAATCAAATTAGACAAGCTATTCGTCAAAAACGAACAAACCTGAAGTTATCATGAAATCAAAAACCACTTTTCGTTGGCTCGATTCCAATCGAATTAGACAAGCAATTCGCCATAAATGAACAAACCCGAAGTTATCATGAAATAAAAACCACTTTTCATTGGCTCGATTCCAATAGAATTAGAATAGCAATTTGACGAAAACGATCAAACCCAAAGTTATCATGAAATCAAAAACCACTTTTCATTGGCTCGATTTCAATCGAATTTGACAAGCAATTCGCCTGAAACGAAAGAACCCAATGTTATCATGAAATCAAAAACCACATTTCACTGGCTCGATTCCAATCAAATTAGACTACCAGTTCGCCAAAAATGAACAAACCCGAAGTTATCATGAAGTCAAAAACCATTTTTCTTTAGTTCGATTCCAATCAAATTAGACCAGCAGCTTGCTAAAAATGAATAAAACCAGAAGTTATCATGAAACCAAAAACCACACTTCATTAGCTCGGTTCTAATCGAATTAGACTAGCAATTCGCCAAAAATGAACAGACCTGAAATTATCATGAAATAAAAACCACTTTTCATTGGCTCGATTCCAATAGAATTAGAATAGCAATTTGACGAAAACGAACAAACCCAAAGTTATCATGAAATCAAAAACCACATTTCATTGGGTCGATTTCAATCGAATTAGACTAGCAATTTGCCAAAAATGAACAAACCCTACATTTAGAATAGCAATTCGACAAAAAAAGAAAAAACCCGAAGTTATCATAAAATCAATAACCACTTTGCATTGGCTCGATTCCAATCGAATTTGACTGGCATTTCGCAAAAAACGAACGAACCAGAATTTATCATGTAATCAAAAGCCACATTTCATTGGCTCGATTCCAATCGAATTAGACTAGCAATTCAACAAAATAGAACAGGCCCGAAGTTATCAAGAAATCAAAAATCACTTTTCACTGGATCGATTCCAATCGAATTAGACTAGAAATTCTCCAAAAACGACGAAACCAGAAGATATCATGAAATTAAAAACCACTTTTCATTGGCTTGGTTCCAATCGAATTGTACAATCGATTCTCAGAAAACGAACAAACTCGAAGTTATTATGAAATCAAAAACTACTCTTCGTTGGCTCGATTCCAATCGAATTGGACTAGCAATTCGCCAAAAATGAACAAAGTCGAAGTTATGGTGAAATCAAAAGCTACTTTTCATTAGCTCGATGCCAATCGAATTAGACTAGCAATACGCGAATATCGAACAAACCCAAAGTTATCCTGAAATCAGTAACCACTTTTCATTGGCTCGATTCCAATCGAATTAGACAAGCAATTCGCGAAAAACGAACAAACCCGATGTTATCATGAAATCAAAAACCGCTTTTCATTGGCTCGATTCCAATCGAATTAGACAAGCAATTTTCCAAAAACAAGCATACCCTAAGTTATCATGAAATCAAAAACCACTTTTCATTAGCTCGATTCTAGTCGAATTAGACTAGCAACTCGCTAAAGGCGAACAAACCCTATGTTATCATGAAACCAAAAATCACTTTTCATTGGCTCGATTCCAATCGAATTAGACAAGCAATTCGCCTGAAACGAAAGAACCCGAATTTATCATGAAATCAAAAACCACATTTCACTGGCTCGATTCCAATCAAATTAGACTAGCAGCTCGCCAAAAACGAATAAAACCCGAAGTTATCATGAAATCAAAAACCACTTTTCATTGGCTCGATTCCAATCAAATTAGACTAGCAGCTCGCCAAAAACGAATAAAACCCGAAGTTATCATGAAATCAAAAACCACATTTCATTCACTCGATTCCAATCGAATAAGACTAGCAATTCGCCAAAAACGAACTGACCCAAAGTTATCGTGAAATCAAAAACCACTTTTCATTGGCTCAATTGCAATCGAATTAGACTATCAATTCGTGAAAAACGAACAAACCCAATGTTATCATGAAATCAAAAATCACTTTTCATTGACTCGATTCCATCGAATTAGACAAGCAAATTTTCCAAAAACAAACATACCTTAAGTTATCATGAAATCAAAAATTACTTTTAATTAGCTTGATTCTAGTCGAATTAGACTAGCAATTCGCCAAAGGTGAACAAACCCTATGTTATCATGAAATCAAAAACCACTTTTCATAGGCTCAATTCTAGTCGAATTAGACTAGCAACTCGCCAAAAACTAATAAAACCCGAAGTTATCATGAAATCAAAAACCACATTTCATTCACTCGATTCCAATCGAATAAGACTAGCAATTCGCCAAAAACGAACAGACCCAAAGTTATCGTGAAATCAAAAACCACTTTTCATTGGCTCAATTGCAATCGAATTAGACTACCAATTCGTGAAAAACGAACAAACCCAATGTTATCAGGAAATCAAAAATCACTTTTCATTGACTCGATTCCATCGAATTAGACAAGCAAATTTTTCAAAAACAAACATACTCCTCGAAAATGAACAAGCCCAAAGTTATCATGAAATGGAATGCAACTTTTCATTGGCTCGATCCCATCGAATTAGACAAGCAAATTTTTCAAAAACAAACATACTCCTCGAAAATGAACAAGCCCAAAGTTATCATGAAATGGAATGCAACTTTTCATTGGCTCGATCCCATCGAATTAGACAAGCAAATTTTTCAAAAACAAACATACTCCTCGAAAATGAACAAGCCCAAAGTTATCATGAAATGGAATGCAACTTTTCATTGGCTCGATCCCATCGAATTAGACAAGCAAATTTTTCAAAAACAAACATACTCCTCGAAAATGAACAAGCCCAAAGTTATCATGAAATGGAATGCAACTTTTCATTGGCTCGATCCCATCGAATTAGACAAGCAAATTTTTCAAAAACAAACATACTCCTCGAAAATGAACAAGCCCAAAGTTATCATGAAATGGAATGCAACTTTTCATTGGCTCGATCCCATCGAATTAGACAAGCAAATTTTTCAAAAACAAACATACTCCTCGAAAATGAACAAGCCCAAAGTTATCATGAAATGGAATGCAACTTTTCATTGGCTCGATCCCATCGAATTAGACAAGCAAATTTTTCAAAAACAAACATACTCCTCGAAAATGAACAAGCCCAAAGTTATCATGAAATGGAATGCAACTTTTCATTGGCTCGATCCCATCGAATTAGACAAGCAAATTTTTCAAAAACAAACATACTCCTCGAAAATGAACAAGCCCAAAGTTATCATGAAATGGAATGCAACTTTTCATTGGCTCGATCCCATCGAATTAGACAAGCAAATTTTTCAAAAACAAACATACTCCTCGAAAATGAACAAGCCCAAAGTTATCATGAAATGGAATGCAACTTTTCATTGGCTCGATCCCATCGAATTAGACAAGCAAATTTTTCAAAAACAAACATACTCCTCGAAAATGAACAAGCCCAAAGTTATCATGAAATGGAATGCAACTTTTCATTGGCTCGATCCCATCGAATTAGACAAGCAAATTTTTCAAAAACAAACATACTCCTCGAAAATGAACAAGCCCAAAGTTATCATGAAATGGAATGCAACTTTTCATTGGCTCGATCCCATCGAATTAGACAAGCAAATTTTTCAAAAACAAACATACTCCTCGAAAATGAACAAGCCCAAAGTTATCATGAAATGGAATGCAACTTTTCATTGGCTCGATCCCATCGAATTAGACAAGCAAATTTTTCAAAAACAAACATACTCCTCGAAAATGAACAAGCCCAAAGTTATCATGAAATGGAATGCAACTTTTCATTGGCTCGATCCCATCGAATTAGACAAGCAAATTTTTCAAAAACAAACATACTCCTCGAAAATGAACAAGCCCAAAGTTATCATGAAATGGAATGCAACTTTTCATTGGCTCGATCCCATCGAATTAGACAAGCAAATTTTTCAAAAACAAACATACTCCTCGAAAATGAACAAGCCCAAAGTTATCATGAAATGGAATGCAACTTTTCATTGGCTCGATCCCATCGAATTAGACAAGCAAATTTTTCAAAAACAAACATACTCCTCGAAAATGAACAAGCCCAAAGTTATCATGAAATGGAATGCAACTTTTCATTGGCTCGATCCCATCGAATTAGACAAGCAAATTTTTCAAAAACAAACATACTCCTCGAAAATGAACAAGCCCAAAGTTATCATGAAATGGAATGCAACTTTTCATTGGCTCGATCCCATCGAATTAGACAAGCAAATTTTTCAAAAACAAACATACTCCTCGAAAATGAACAAGCCCAAAGTTATCATGAAATGGAATGCAACTTTTCATTGGCTCGATCCCATCGAATTAGACAAGCAAATTTTTCAAAAACAAACATACTCCTCGAAAATGAACAAGCCCAAAGTTATCATGAAATGGAATGCAACTTTTCATTGGCTCGATCCCATCGAATTAGACAAGCAAATTTTTCAAAAACAAACATACTCCTCGAAAATGAACAAGCCCAAAGTTATCATGAAATGGAATGCAACTTTTCATTGGCTCGATCCCATCGAATTAGACAAGCAAATTTTTCAAAAACAAACATACTCCTCGAAAATGAACAAGCCCAAAGTTATCATGAAATGGAATGCAACTTTTCATTGGCTCGATCCCATCGAATTAGACAAGCAAATTTTTCAAAAACAAACATACTCCTCGAAAATGAACAAGCCCAAAGTTATCATGAAATGGAATGCAACTTTTCATTGGCTCGATCCCATCGAATTAGACAAGCAAATTTTTCAAAAACAAACATACTCCTCGAAAATGAACAAGCCCAAAGTTATCATGAAATGGAATGCAACTTTTCATTGGCTCGATCCCATCGAATTAGACAAGCAAATTTTTCAAAAACAAACATACTCCTCGAAAATGAACAAGCCCAAAGTTATCATGAAATGGAATGCAACTTTTCATTGGCTCGATCCCATCGAATTAGACAAGCAAATTTTTCAAAAACAAACATACTCCTCGAAAATGAACAAGCCCAAAGTTATCATGAAATGGAATGCAACTTTTCATTGGCTCGATCCCATCGAATTAGACAAGCAAATTTTTCAAAAACAAACATACTCCTCGAAAATGAACAAGCCCAAAGTTATCATGAAATGGAATGCAACTTTTCATTGGCTCGATCCCATCGAATTAGACAAGCAAATTTTTCAAAAACAAACATACTCCTCGAAAATGAACAAGCCCAAAGTTATCATGAAATGGAATGCAACTTTTCATTGGCTCGATCCCATCGAATTAGACAAGCAAATTTTTCAAAAACAAACATACTCCTCGAAAATGAACAAGCCCAAAGTTATCATGAAATGGAATGCAACTTTTCATTGGCTCGATCCCATCGAATTAGACAAGCAAATTTTTCAAAAACAAACATACTCCTCGAAAATGAACAAGCCCAAAGTTATCATGAAATGGAATGCAACTTTTCATTGGCTCGATCCCATCGAATTAGACAAGCAAATTTTTCAAAAACAAACATACTCCTCGAAAATGAACAAGCCCAAAGTTATCATGAAATGGAATGCAACTTTTCATTGGCTCGATCCCATCGAATTAGACAAGCAAATTTTTCAAAAACAAACATACTCCTCGAAAATGAACAAGCCCAAAGTTATCATGAAATGGAATGCAACTTTTCATTGGCTCGATTCTAATCGAATTAGACTAGCAATTCACCAAAAACGAATAAACCCGAAATTATCATGAAATCAAAAACCACTTTTCGTTTGGTCGATTCCAATTGAATTAGACTAGCAGTTCTCCAAAAACGAACAAACCCGAAGTTATCATGAGGTCAAAAACAACTTTTCGTTGGCTCGATTGCAATCGACTTAGACTAGCAATTCATCAAAAATGAACAGACCCGAAGTTATCATGAAATCATAAACCAGTTTTTATTGGCTCGATTCCAATTGAATTAGACTCGCAATTTATCGAAAACGATTAAGCCCGAAGTTTTCATGAAATCAAAAACCACATTCACTGGCTCGATTCCAATCAAAATAGACTAGCAGTTCGCCAAAAACGAACAATCCCAAATTTATCATGAAATGGAAAACAACTTTTCATTGGCTCAATTCCAATCGAATTAGACAAGCATTTCGCCCGAAACGAAAGAACCCAAAGTTATCATGAAATCAAAAACCACATTTCACTGGCTCGATTCCAATCAAATTAGACTAGCAATTCGCCAAAAACGACCAAACCCGAAGTTATCATGAAATCAAAAACCACTTTTCATTTGCTCGATTCCAATCAAATTTGACTAGCAGCTTGCCAAAAATGAATAAAACCCGAAGTTATCATGAAATCAAAAACAACATTTCATTGGCTCGATTCTAATCGAATCAGACTAGCAATTCGCCAAAAATGAACAAACCCGAAGTTATCATGAAATAAAAACCACTTTTCATTGGCTTGATTCCAATAGAATTAGAATAGCAATTTGACGAAAATGATCAAACCCAAAGTTATTATGAAATCAAAAATCACTTTTCATTGGCTCGATTTCAATCGAATTAGACTAGCAATTCGCCAAAAATGAACAAACTCGACATTTAGAATAGCAATTCGACAAAAAATGAAGAAACCCGAAGTTATCATAAAATCAATAACCACTTTGCATTGGCTCGATTCCAATCGAATTTGACTGGCATTTCGCAAAAAATGAACAAACCTGAATTTATCATGTAATCAAAAGCCACATTTCATTGGCTCGATTCCAATCGAATTAGACTAGCAATTCAATAATATAGAACAGACCCGAAGTTATCAAGAAATCAAAAATCACTTTTCACTGGCTCGATTCCAATCGAATTAGATTAGAAATTCTCCAAAACCGACGAACCCAGAAGATATCATGAAATTAAAAACAACTTTTCATTGGCTTGGTTCCAATCGAATTGCACAATCAATTCTTAGAAAATGAACAAACCCGAAGTTATCATGAAATCAAAAACTACTCTTCGTTGGCTTGATTTCAATCGAATTAGACTAGCAATTCGCCAAAAATGAACAAAGCCGAAGTTATGATGAAATCGAAAACTACTTTTCATTAGCTCGATGCCAATTGAATTAGACTAGCAATCCGCCAATATCGAACAAACCCAAAGTTATCTTGAAATCGAAAACCACTTTACATTGGCTCGATTCCAATCGAATTAGACAAGCAATTCGCGAAAAACGAACAAACTCGATGCTATCATGAAATCAAAAATCGCTTTTCATTAGCTCGATTCCAATCGAATTAGACAAGCAATTTTCCAAAAACAAACATACCCTACGTTATCATGAAATCAAAAACCACTTTTCATTAGCTCGATTCCAATCGAATTAGACTTGCAATTCGCCAAAAACGAACAGACCCGAAGTTATCATGAAATCAAAAACCACTTTTCATTGGCTAGATTCCAATAGAGTTAGACTACCAATTCGTGGAAATTGAAAAAACCCGATGTTATCATGAATTCAAAAACCACTTTTCATTGTTTCGATTCCAATCGAATTAGACAAGCAATTTTCCAAAAACAAACATACCCTAAGTTATCATGAAATCAAAAACCACTTTTAATTAGCTCGATTTGAATCGAATTGGACTAGCAATTTGCCAAAGGCGAACAAACCCTATGTTATCATGAAAATAAAAACCACTTTTCATTTGCTCGATTCCAGTCAAATTAGACTTGCAACTCGCCAAAAACGAACAAACCCGCTGTTATCTTGAAATAAAAAGCCACTTTTCATTGGGTCGATTCCAATCGAATTAGACAAGCAATTCGCCTGAAACGAAAAAACCCGAAGTTATCATGAAATCAAGAAGCACTTTTCTTTGGCTCGATTCCAATCGAATAAGACTAGCAATTCACCAAAAATGAACAAACTCGAAGTTATCATGAAATCAAAAACCACTTTTCGTTGGCTCGATTCCAATCGAATTAGACTAGCAATTCGCCAAAAATGAACGAACCCGAAGTTATCATGAGATCAAAAACAACTTTTAATTGGCTTGATTCCAATCGAATTAGACAAGCAATTCGCCAAAAATGAACAGACCCGAAGTTATCATGAAATCAAAAACCACTTTTCATTGGCTCGATTCCAATCAAATTAGACTAGCGATTCGTGGAAAATGAACAAACTCGATGTTATCATGAAATCAAAAAATACTTTTCATTGGCTCGATTCCAATCGAATTAGACAAGCAATTTTCCAAAAACAAACATACCCTAAGTTATCATGAAATCAAAAACCACATATAATTAGCTCGATTCCAATCGAATTAGACTAGCAGTTCCCCAGAGGCGAAAAAACCCTATGTTAACCTGAAATCAAAAACCACTTTTCATTGGCTCGATTCCAGTCGAATTAGACTAGCAACTCGCCAAAAACGAACAAACCCGCAGTTATCAAGAAAAAAAAGCGACTTTTCATTGGTTCGATTCCAATTGAATTAGACAAGCAGCTTGCCAAAAATGAACAAACCCGAAGTTATCATGAAATCAAAAAATGACTTTTCATTGGCTCGATTCCAATTCAACTAGACTAGCAATTCGCCAAAAAGGAACAAACCCGCAGTTATCCTGAAATCAAAACCCACTTTTAATTAGCTCGATTCCAATCGAATTAGACTGGTAACTCGCCATAAAAGAACAAACCCGTAGTTATAATGAAATTAAAAATCACATTTCATTGGCTCGATTCCATTCGAATTAGACTAGCAGTTCACCAAAAACGAACAAACCCAAAGTTATCATGAAATCAAAAACAACTTTTCATTGGTTCGATTCCAATTTAATTAGACTTGCAATTCGCCAAAGAGGAAGAAACCCGAATTTTTCGTGAAATCAAAAACCACTTTTCATTGGCTCGATTCCAATCGAATTAGACTAGCAATTCGCCAAAAATGAACAAATCCAAAGTTATTAGGAAATCAAAAAGCACTTTTCATTGGCTCGATTCCAATCGAATTAGACAAGCAATTCGTCGAAAATGAACAAATTCGAAGTTATCATGAAATCAAAAACCACTTTTCGTTGGCTCGATT
>NW_019265451.1:0-403 GCF_002742605.1 Olea europaea var. sylvestris
ATTTTGACGATATATTTATTGTTGATAGGAATGCTTCAAAAATGGACATGTTGAATGTTGTCGACTTGATATCTAAGAAGTATACGAATCTTAACAAGTAATAAAGTAAACCTGAAAGTCCGAATATTGTTTCTACGAGAACTACTATATTATCGCTGATTAAATTATTTCTAACTTTGATTCGATCGAAAACAAATAGCAGTTTATCTTATTTTTGTGATTTTTTTATTTTAAATATACGAAACAATAAATATGACTTCTTTAATGATGGTTTAAGTGTTAAAATTTATGAGTTCACCATAATTATTCCTTTAAACTCAAATACCAAATTCTCTAATGGCTTATGTTTACCTGGTCGAATTCTTCTTACACATTCAATTTGTCTCTCTTGAGTTCAAATTGA
>NW_019265451.1:9517-10017 GCF_002742605.1 Olea europaea var. sylvestris
GCCATGCAAGACGAGATTCATTGCATGATAACCATATATTCAAGTTGGTAAAGCTACCTTATGGTAAAAACTTTGAAGAATAACTGGATCTACATTGTGAAGCAAAATGAGGTCATTTCACAGTAACGATATGAAGTTAGATTGGTTGTAAAAGGTTTTGATCAAAGAAAAAGTGTTGATTTTGATGAGATCTTCTCTTCAATTATAAGTGGTGATTTGGAGGAGGGCATTTATATGAAATAGTCAGAGGATTCCAAAGCAAAAGGAAAAGATGATTATGTATGCAAGTTAAAGAAAGGTCTTTATAATCTGAAGCAAGCACCAAGATAATGGTACAAAAAGTTTGAGTTTGTTATGGTGGAGTAAGGCTACAAGAGAACAAATTATTATGTATTTGATAAGAAAATCTCTGATGACGATCTTATTATTTTATTGCTCTATTTTGACGATATATTTATTGTTGATAGGAATGCTTCAAAAATGGACATGTTGAATGTTGT
>NW_019265452.1:0-10012 GCF_002742605.1 Olea europaea var. sylvestris
CGCCGGAGGGAATTTCGTCATTTTTCACGACTGTGTCGGAATTGGCTGAAATTTGACAGGTTTATCGGGGACAAAAATCGCGCTGGGTGTAATTTCGTCATTTTTCTCGACAGTGTCGGAATTGGCTGAAATTTTGCAGTTTGATCGGAAATAAAAATCGCGACGACGGCAATTTAGTCATTTTTCTCGACTGTGTCGTAATGGGCTCAAATTTGACAGGTTGATCGGGAACAAAAATAGCGCCGGGTGTAATTTCGTCATTTTTTGCGACTGTGTCGGAATTGGCTAAGATTTGACTGGTTGATCGCAAACAAAAATCGCGCCGGAGGGAATTTCGTCATTTTTCTCGACTGTGTCGCAATTGGCCAAAATTTGATTGGTTGATCGGAAACAAAAAACACGCCGGGGGGCAATTTTCATCATTTTTCTTGACTGTGTCGGAATTGGATGAAATTTTGCAGTTTGATCGGAAATAAAAATCGCGCCGACGGCAATTTAGTTATTTTTCTCGACTGTGTCGGAATGGGCTCAAATTTGACAGGTTGATCGGGAACAAAAATAGCGCTGGTGTAATTTCGTCATTTTTCGCGACTGTGTCGGAATTGGCTAAGATTTGACTGGTTGATCGGAAACAAAAATCGCGCCGGAGGGAATTTCATCATTTTTCACGACCGTGTCGGAATTGGCTGAAATTTGACAGGTTTATCGGGGAAAAAAATCGCGCCGGGTGTAATTTCGTCATTTTTCGCGACAGTGTCGGAATTGGCTGAAATTTGACTTGTTGATCGGAAACAAAAACCGCGCCGAGGGCAATTTCGTTATTTTTCTCGATTGTGTCGGAAATGGCCGAAATTTGGCAGTTGATCTGAAATAAAAGTCGTGCCGGGGGCAATTTCGTCATTTTTCTCAACTGTGTCGGAATTGACTAAAGTTTGAGTTGTTGATCGGAAACAAAAACCGCGCCGGGGGCAATTTCGTCGTTTTTCTCGACCATGTCCGAATTGGCTGAAATTTGGCAGTTTGATCGGAAATAAAAATCGCGCCGACGGCAATTTCGCCATTTTTCGCGACTCTTTCAGAATTGGCTAAAATTTGATAGGTTGATCGGAAACAAAAATCCCGCCGGGGGCAATTTCGTCATTTTTCTCGACTGTGTCGGAATGGGCTCAAATTTGACAGGTTTATCGGGAACAAAAATCGCGCCGAGTGTAATTTCGTCATTTTTCGCGACTGTATCGGAATTGACTAAAATTTGACTTGTTGATCGGAAACAAAAATCGTGCCGGGGGCAATTTCGTCGTTTTTCTCGACCATGTCGGAATTGGCTGAAATTTGGCAGTTTGACCGGAAATAAAAATCGCGTCGGTGGCAATTTCGTCATTTTTCGCGACTGTGTCGGAATTGACTAAAATTTGACTTGTTGATCGGAAACAAAAATCGTGCCGGGGGCAATTTCGTCGTTTTTCTCGACCATGTCGGAATTGGCTGAAATTTGGCAGTTTGACCTGAAATAAAAATCGCGCCGGGGGCAATTTCGTCATTTTTCTCGACTGTGTCGGAATGGGCTCAAATTTGACAGGTTTATCGGGAATAAAAATCGCGCCGGGTGTAATTTCGTCATTTTTCGCGACTGTATCGGAATTGACTAAAATTTGACTTGTTGATCGGAAACAAAAACTGCGCCGGGGGCAATTGCGTCGTTTTTCTCGACTATGTCCGAATTGGCTGAAATTTGGCAGTTTGACCGGAAATAAAAATCGCGTCGGTGGCAATTTCGTCATTTTTCGCGACTGTGTCGGAATTGGCTAAAATTTGATAGGTTGATCGGAAACAAAAATCGCGCCGGGGGCAATTTCGTCATTTTTCTCGACTGTGTCGGAATGGGCTCAAATTTGACAGGTTGATCGGGAACAAAAACCGCGCCGGGTGTAATTTCGTCATTTTTCGCGACTGTGTCGCAATTGGCCAAAATTTGATTGGTTGATCGGAAACAAAAATCGCGCCGGGGACAATTTTCGTCATTTTTCTCGACTGTGTCGGAATTGGCTGAAATTTTGTAGTTTGATCGGAAATAAAAATCGCGCCGACGGCAATTTAGTCATTTTTCTCCACTGTGTCGTAATGGGCTCAAATTTGACAGGTTGATCGGGAACAAAAATAGCGCCGGGTGTAATTTCGTCATTTTTTGCGACTGTGTCGGAATTGGCTAAGATTTGACTGGTTGATCGTAAACAAAAATTGCGCCGGAGGGAATTTCGTCATTTTTCTCGACTGTGTCGCAATTGGCCAAAATTTGATTGGTTGATCGGAAACAAAAATCGCGACGGGGGCAATTTTCATCATTTCTCTCGACTGTATCGGAATTGGCTGAAATTTTGCAGTTTGATTGGAAATAAAAATCGCGCCGACGGCAATTTAGTTATTTTTCTCGACTGTGTCGGAATGGGCTCAAATTTGACAGGTTGATCGGGAACAAAAATAGCGCTGGGTGTAATTTCGTCATTTTTCGCGACTGTGTCGGAATTGGCTAAGATTTGACTGGTTGATCGGAAACAAAAATCGCGCCGGAGGGAATTTCGTCATTTTTCACGACTGTGTCGGAATTGGCTGAAATTTGACAGGTTTATCGGGGACAAAAATCGCGCCGGGTGTAATTTCGTCATTTTTTGCGACTGTTTCGGAATTGACTAAAATTTGACTAGTTGATCGGAAACAGAAACTGCGCCGGGGGCAATTTCGTCATATTTCTCGAATGTGTCGGAATTGGCTGAAATTTGACAGTTTGATCTGAAATAAAAATCGTGCGGGGGGCAATTTCGTCATTTTTCGCGACTGTGTCGGAAAATGGCTGAAATTTGACAGGTTTATCGGGGACAAAAATCGCGCCGGGTGTAATTTCGTCATTTTTCGCGACAATGTCGGAATTGGCTGAAATTTTGCAGTTTGATCGGAAATAAAAATCGCGCCGACAACAATTTAGTCATTTTTCTCGACTGTGTCGTAATGGGCTCAAATTTGACAGTTTGATCGGGAACAAAAATAGCGCCGGGCGTAATTTCGTCATTTTTTGCGACTGTTTCGGAATTGACTAAAATTTGACTTGTTGATCGGAAACAAAAATCCCGCCGAGGGCAATTTCGTCATGTTTCTCGAATGTCGGAATTGGCTGAAATTTGACAGTTTGATCTGAACTAAAATTCGAGCGGGGGGCAATTTCGTCATTTTTCTCGACTGTGTCGAAAATGGCTGAAATTTGACAGGTTTATCGGGGACAAAAATCGCGCCGGGTGTAATTTCGTCATTTTTCGCGACAGTGTCGGAATTGGCGGAAATTTGACTTGTTGATCGGAAACAAAAATCGCGCCTGGGGCAATTTCGTCATTTTTCTCGACTGTGTCGGAATGGGCTCAAATTTGACAGGTTGATCGGGAACAAAAATAGCGCTGGGTGTAATTTCGTCATTTTTCGCGACTGTGTCGGAATTGGCTAAAATTTGATTGGTTGATCGGAAACAAAAATCGCGCCGGAGGGAATTTCGTCATTTTTCTCGACTGTGTCGCAATTGGCCAAAATTTGATTGGTTGATCGGAAACAAAAATCGCGCCGGAGGGAATTTCGTCATTTTTCTCGACTGTGTCGCAATTGGCCAAAATTTGATTGGTTGATCGGAAACAAAAATCGCGCCGGAGGGAATTTCGTCATTTTTCTCGACTGTGTCGCAATTGGCCAAAATTTGATTGGTTGATCGGAAACAAAAATCGCGCCGGAGGGAATTTCGTCATTTTTCTCGACTGTGTCGCAATTGGCCAAAATTTGATTGGTTGATCGGAAACAAAAATCGCGCCGGAGGGAATTTCGTCATTTTTCACGACTGTGTCGGAATTGGCTGAAATTTGACAGGTTTATCGGGGACAAAAATAGCGCCGGTTGTAATTGCGTCATTTTTCGCGACAGTGTCGGAATTGGCTGAAATTTGACTTGTTGATCGGAAACAAAAACCGCGCCGAGGGCAATTTCGTTATTTTTCTCGATTGTGTCGGAATTGGCTGAAATTTGGCAGTTTGATCGGAAATAAAAATCGCGCCGGCGGCAATTTCGTCATTTTTCTCGACTGTGTCGGAATGGGCTCAAATTTGACAGGTTGATCGGGAACAAAACCTCGCAGGGTGTAATTTCGTCATTTTTCGCGACTGTGTCGGAATTGGCTAAAATTTGATTGGTTGATCGGAAACAAAAATCGCGCCGGGTGTAATTGCGTCATTTTTCGCGACAGTGTCGGAATTGGCGGAAATTTGACTTGTTGATCGGAAACAAAAACCGCGTCGGGGACAATTTCGTCATTTTTCTCGACTGTGTCGGAATGGGCTCAAATTTGACAGGTTGATCGGGAACAAAACCTCGCAGGGTGTAATTTCGTCATTTTTCGCGACTGTGTCGGAATTGGCTAAAATTTGATTGGTTGATCGGAAACAAAAATCGCGCCGGGTGTAATTGCGTCATTTTTCGCGACAGTGTCGGAATTGGCGGAAATTTGACTTGTTGATCGGAAACAAAAACCGCGTCGGGGACAATTTCGTCATTTTTCTCGACTGTGTCGGAATTGGCTGAAATTTGGCAGTTTGATCGGAAATAAAAATCGCCCCGGCGGCAATTTCGTCATTTTTCGCGACTGTATCGGAATTGGCTAAAATTTGATAGGTTGATCGGATACAAAAATCGCGTCGGGGACAATTTCGTCATTTTTCTCGACTGTGTCGGAATGGGCTCAAATTTGACAGGTTGATCGGGAACAAAACCTCGCAGGGTGTAATTTCGTCATTTTTCGCGACTGTGTCGGAATTGGCCAAAATTTGATTGGTTGATCGGAAACAACAATCGCGCCGGGGGCAATTTTCGTCATTTTTCTCGACTGTGCCGGAATTGGCTGAAATTTGGCAGTTTGATCGGAAATAAAAATCGCGCCGACGGCAATTTAGTCATTTTTCTCGACTATGTCAGAATGGGCTCAAATTTGACAGGTTGATCGGGAACAAAAATAGCGCCGGGTGTAATTTCGTCATTTTTCGCGACTGTTCAGAATTGGCTAAGATTTGACTGGTTGATCAGAAACAAAAATCGCTCCGGAGGGAATTTCGTCATTTTTCTCGACTGTGTCGGAATTGGCTGAAATTTGGCAGGTTTATCGGGGACAAAAATCGCGTCGGGTGTAATTTTGTCATTTTTCGCGACGGTGTCGAAATTGGCTGAAATTTGACTTGTTGATCGGAAACAAAAACCGCGCCAGGGGAAAATTCGTAATTTTTCTCGATTGTGTCGGAATTGGCTGAAATTTGGCAGTTTGATCCGAAATAAAAGTCGCGCCGGGGGCAATTTCGTCATTTTTCTCGACTATGTCGAAATGGGCTCAAATTTGATAGGTTGATCGGAAACAAAAATCGCGCCGTGGCAATTTCGTCATTTTTCGCGACTGTGTCGGAATTGGCTGAAATTTGACAGGTTGATCGGAAACAAAAACCGCGCCGGGGGCAATTTCGTCATTTTTCTCGACTGTCGGAATTGGCTGGAATTTGGCAGTTTATTCCGAAATAAAAGTCACGCCGGGGGCAATTTCGCCATTTTTCTCGACTGTGTCGGAATGGGCTCAAATTTGACAGGTTGATCGGAAACAAAAATCGCGCCTAGGCTATTTCGTCATTTTTTTCTCGATTGTGTCGGAATTGGCTGAAATTTGGCAGTTTGATCTGAAATAAAAGTCGCGTCGGGGGCTATTTCGTCATTTTTCTTGACTGTGTCGGAATGGGCTCAAATTTGACAGGTTGATCGGAAACAAAAATCGCGTCGAGGGCAATTTCGTCGTTTTTCTCGATTGTGTCGGAATTCGCTGAAATTTGACAGTTTGATCTGAAATAAAAGTCGCGCCGGGGGCAATTTCGTCATTTTTCTCGACTGTGTCGGAATGAGCTCAAATTTGACAGGTTGATCGGAAACAAAAATCGCGTCGGGGCAATTTCGTCATTTTTCGCGACTGTGTCGGAATTGGCTAAAATTTGACAGGTTGATCGGAAACAAAAATCGAGCCGGGGGCAATTTCGTCATTTTTCTCGACTGTCGGAATTGGCTGGAATTTGGCAGTTTGATCTGAAATAAAAGTCCCGCCTGTGGCAATTTACCCATTTTTCTCGATTGTGTCGGAATTGGCTGAAATTTGACAGGTTTATCGTGGAAAAAATCGCGCCGGTTGTAATTTCGTCATTTTTTGCGACTTTTTCGGAATTGACTAAAATTTGACTTGTTGATCGGAAACAAAAACCGCGCCAGGGGCAATTTCGTCATATTTCTCGAATGTGCCGGAATTGGCTGAAATTTGACAGTTTGATCTGAAATAAAAATCGAGCGGGGGGCAATTTCGTCATTTTTCTCGACTGTGTCGGAAATGGCTGAAATTTGACAGGTTTATCGGGGACAAAAATCGCGCCGGGTGTAATTTCGTCATTTTTCGCGACTGTGTCGGAATTGACTAAAATTTGACTTGTTGATCGGAAACAAAAATCGTGCCGGGGGCAATTACATCGTTTTTCTCGACTGTGTCGGAATTGGCTGAAATTTGGCAGTTTGATCGGAATTAAAAATCGCGCCGGCGGCAATTTCGTCATATTTCGCGACTGTGTCGGAATTGGCTAAAATTTGATAGGTTGGTCGGAAACAAAAATCAAGCCGGGGGCAATTTCGTCATTTTTCTCGACTGTGTCGGAATTGGCTAAAATTTGATAGGTTGGTCGGAAACAAAAATCAAGCCGGGGGCAATTTCGTCATTTTTCTCGTCTGTGTCGGAATTGGCTAAAATTTGACTGGTTGATCGGAAACAAAAATCGCGCCGGAGGGAATTTTGTCATTTTTCTCGATTGTGTCGGAATTGGCTGAAATTTGACAGGTTTATCGGGGACCAAAATCGCGCCGGGCGTAATTTCGTCATTTTTCGCGGCAGTGTCGAAATTGGCTGAAATTTGACTTGTTGATCGGAAACAAAAATTGGGGCGGGGGCAATTTCGTCATTGTTCTCGATTGGGTCGGAATTGGCTGAAATTTGGCAGTTTGATCTGAAATAAAAGTCGCGCCGTGGGCAATTTCGTCATTTTTCTCGACTGTGTCGGAATGGGCTCAAATTTGACAGGTTGATCGGAAACAAAATCGCGCCGGGGCAATTTCGTCATTTTTCGCGACTGTGTCGGAATTGGCTAAAATTTGACAGGTTGATCGGAAACAAAAATCGAGCCGGGGGCAATTTCGTCATTTTTCTCGACTGTCGAAATTGGCTGAAATTTGGCAGTTTGATCTGAAATAAAATCGCGCCGGCGACAATTTCGTCATTTTTCTCGACTGTGTCGGAATGGGCTCAAATTTGGCAGTTTGATCTGAAATAAAAGTCGCGCCGGGGGCAATTTCGTAATTTTTCTCGACTGTGTCAGAATTGACTAGAATTTGACTTGTTGATCGGAAACAAAAACCGCGCCGGGGGCAATTTCGTCATTTTTCTCGACTGTACCGGAATTGGCTGAAATTTGACAGTTTGATCTGAAATAAAAATCGAGCGGGGGGTAATTTCGTCATTTTTCTCGACTGTGTCGGAATGGGCTCAAATTTGACAGGTTTATCGGGAACAAAAATCGCGCTGGGTGTAATTTCGTCATTTTTCGCGACTGTGTCGGAATTGACTAAAATTTGACTTGTTGATCGGAAACAAAAACCGCGCCGGGGGTAATTTCGTCGTTTTTCTCGACTATGTCGGAATTGCCTGAAATTTGGCAGTTTGATCGGAAATAAAAATCGCGCCGGGGGCAATTTCGTCATTTTTCTCGACTGTCGAAATTGGCTGGAATTTGGCAGTTTGATCTGAAATAAAAGTTGCGCTGGGGGCAATTTCGCCATTTTTCTCGATTGTGTCGGAATTGGCTGAAATTTGACAGGTTTATCGGGGACAAAAATCGCGCCGGGTGTAATTTCGTCATTTTTTGCGACTGTGTCGGAATTGACTAAAATTTGACTTGTTGATCGGAAACAAAAACCGCGCCGGCGGCAATTTCGTCATTTTTCACGACTGTGTCGGAATTGGCTAAAATTTGATAGGTTGATCAGAAACAAAAATCGCGCCGTGGGCAATTTCGTCATTTTTCTCGACTGTGTCGGAATGGGCTCAAATTTGACAGGTTGATCGGGAACAAAAACCGCGCCAGGTGTAAATTCGTCATTTTTCGTGACTGTGTCGGAATTGGCCAAAATTTGATTGGTTGATCGGAAACAAAAATCGCGCCGGGGGCAATTTTCTTCATTTTTCTCGACTATGTCGGAATTAGCTGAAATTTTGCAGTTTGATCGGAAATAAAAATCGCGCCGACGGCAATTTCGTCATTTTTCTCGACTGTGTCGTAATGGGCTCAAATTTGACAGGTTGATTGGGAACAAAAATCGCGTCGGGTGTAATTTCGTCATTTTTCGCGACTGTGTCGAAATTGGCTAGGATTTGACTGGTTGATCGTAAACAAAAACCGCGCCAGAGGGAATTTCGTCATTTTTCTCGACTGTTTCGGAATTGGCTGAAATTTGATTGGTTGATCGGAAACAAAAACCGCGCCGGGGGCAATTTCGTCGTTTTTCTCGACTATGTCGGAATTGGCTGAAATTTGGCAGTTTGATCGGAAATAAAAATCGCTCCGGCGGCAATTTCGTCATTTTTCGCGACTGTGACGGAATTTGCTAAAATTTGATAGGTTGATCGGAAACAAAAATCGCGCCGGGGGATATTTCGTCATTTTTCTCGACTGTGTCGTAATGGGCTCAAATTTGACAGGTTGATCAGGAACAAAAATCGCGCCGGGTGTAATTTCGTCATTTTTCGCGACTGTGTCGGAATTGGCCAAAATTTGATTGGTTGATCGGAAACAAAAATCGCGCCAGGGACAATTTTCGTCATTTTTCTCGACTGTGTCGGAATTGGCTGAAATTTTGCAGTTTGATCGGAAATAAAAATCGTGCCGACGGCAATTTAGTCATTTTTCTCGACTGTGTCGGAATGGGCTCAAATTTGACAGATTGATCGGGAACAAAAATAGCGCCAGGTGTAATTTCGTCATTTTTTGCGACTGTGTCGGAATTGGCTATGATTTGACTGGTTGATCGTAAACAAAAATCGCGCCGGAGGGAATTTCGTCATTTTTCTCGACTGTGTCGGAATTGGCTGAAATTTGACAGGTTTATCGGGGACAAAAATCGCGCCGGGTGTAATTTCGTCATTTTTCGCGACAGTGACGAAATTGGCTGAAATTTGACTTGTTGATCGGAAACAAAAACCGCGCCGGGGGCAATTTCGTCATTTTTCTCGATTGTGTCAGAATTGACTGAAATTTGGCAGTTTGATCAGAAATAAAAGTCGCGCCTAGGGCAATTTCGTCATTTTTCTCGACTGTGTCGGAGTGGGCTCAAATTTGACAGGTTGATCGGAAACAAAAATCGCGCCGGGGCAATTTCGTCATTTTTCGCGACTATGTCGGATTTGGCTAAAATTTGACACGTTGATCGGAAACAAAAATCGAGCCGGGGGAAATTTTGTCATTTTTCTCGACTGTCGGAATTGGCTGGAATTTGGCAGTTTGATCTGAAATAAAAGTCGCGCCGGGGGCAATTTCACCATTTTTCTCTATTGTGTCGGAATTGGCTGAAATTTGACAGGTTTATCGGGGACAAAAACCGCGTCGGGTGTAATTTCGTCATTTTTTGCGACTGTGTCGGAATTGACTAAAATTTGACTTGTTGATCGGAAACAAAAACCGCGCCGGGGGCAATTTCGTCATTTTTCTTGACTGTGTCGGAATTGGCTGAAATTTGACTGTTTGATTTGAAATAAAATTCGAGCGGGGGGCAATTTCGTCATTTTACTTGACTGTGTCGGAATGGGCTCAAATTTGACAGGTTTATCGGGAACAACAATCGCGCCGGGGGCAATTTTCGTCATTTTTCT
>NW_019265452.1:21437-29641 GCF_002742605.1 Olea europaea var. sylvestris
ACTGGTTGATCGGAAACAAAAATCGCGCCGGAGGGAATCTCGTCATTTTTCTCGACTGTGTCGGAATTGGCTGAAATTTGGCAAGTTTATCGGGGACAAAAATCGCGTCGGGTGTAATTTGGTCATTTTTCGCGACAGTGTCGGAATTGGCTGAAATTTGGCTTGTTGATCGGAAACAAAAATCGCGCCGGGGGCAAATTCGTCATTTTTCTCGATTGTGTCGGAATTGGCTGAAATTTGGCTGTTTGATCTGAAATAAAAGTCGCGCCGGGGGCAATTTCTTCATTTTTCTCGACTGTGTCGGAATGGGCTCAAATTTGACAGGTTGATCGGAAACAAAAACCGCGCCGGGGGCAATTTCGTCATTTTTTGCGACTGTGTCGGAATGGGCTCAAATTTGACAGGTTTATCGAGAACAAAAATCGCGCCGGGTGTAATTTCGTCATTTTCTGCGACTGTGTCGGAATGGGCTCAAATTTGACAGGTTTATCGAGAACAAAAATCGCGCCGGGTGTAATTTCGTCATTTTCTGCGACTGTGTCGGAATGGGCTCAAATTTGACAGGTTTATCGAGAACAAAAATCGCGCCGGGTGTAATTTCGTCATTTTCTGCGACTGTGTCGGAATGGGCTCAAATTTGACAGGTTTATCGAGAACAAAAATCGCGCCGGGTGTAATTTCGTCATTTTCTGCGACTGTGTCGGAATGGGCTCAAATTTGACAGGTTGATCGGAAACAAAAATCGCGCCGGGGGCAATTTCGTCGTTTTTCTCGATTGTGCCGGAATTGGCTGAAATTTAGCAGTTTGATCTGAAATAAAAGTCGCGCCGGGGGCAGTTTCGTCATTTTTCTCGACTGTGTCGGAATGGGCTCAAATTTGACAGGTTCATCGGAAACAAAAACCGCGCCGGGGCAATTTCGTCATTTTTCGCGACTGTGTCGGAATTGGCTAAAATTTGACAGGTTGATCGGAAAAAAAATCGAGCCGGGGGCAATTTTGTCATTTTTCTCGTCTGTCGGAATTTGCTGGAATTTGGCAGTTTGATCTGAAATAAAAGTCCCGCCAGGGGCAATTTAGCCATTTTTCTCGATTGTGTCGGAATTGGCTGAAATTTAACAGGTTTATCGGGGACAAAAACCGCGCCGGGTGTAATTTCGTCATTTTTTGCGACTGTTTCGGAATTGACTAAAATTTGACTTGTTGATCGGAAACAGAAACCGCGCCGGGGGCAATTTCGTCATATTTCTCGAATGTGTCGGAATTGGCTGAAATTTGACAGTTTGATCTGAAATAAAAATCGTGCGGGGGGCAATTTCGTCATTTTTCTCGACTGTGTCGGAATGGGCTCAAATTTGACAGGTTTATCGGGAACAAAAATCGCGCCGGGTGTAATTTCGTCATTTTTCGCGACTGTGTCGGAATTGACTAAAATTTGACTTGTTGATCGGAAACAAAAATCGCGCCGGGAATAATTTCATCGCTTTTCTCGACTGTGTCGGAATTGGCTGAAATTTGGCACTTTGATCGGAAATAAAAATCGCGCTGGCGGCAATTTCGTCATATTTCGCGACTGTGTCGGATTTGGCTAAAATTTGATAGGTTGGTCGGAAACAAAAATCAAGCCGGGGGCAATTTCGTCATTTTTCTCGTCTGGGGAACAAAAACCGCGCCGGGTGTAATTTCGTCATTTTTCGCGACTGTGTCGGAATTGGCCAAAATTTGATTGGTTGATCGGAAACAAAAATCGCGCCGGAGGGAATTTCGTCATTTTTCTCGACTGTGTCGGAATTGGCTGAAATTTGACAGGTTTATCGGGGACAAAAATCGCGCCGTGTCTAATTTCGTCATTTTTCGCGGCAGTGTCGGAATTGGCTGAAATTTGACTTGTTGATCGGAAACAAAAATCGCGTCGGGGGCAATTTCGTCATTGTTCTCGATTGTGTCGGAATTGGCTGAAATTTGGCAATTTGATCTGAAATAAAAGTCGCGCCGGGGGCAATTTCGTCATTTTTCTCGACTGTGTCGGAATGGGCTCAAATTTGACAGGTTGATCGGAAACAAAAATCGTTCCGGGGCAATTTCGTCATTTTTCGCGACTGTGTCGGAATTGGCTAAAATTTGACAGGTTGATCAGAAACAAAAATCGAGCCGGGGGCAATTTCGTCATTTTTCTCGACTGTCGGAATTGGCTGGAATTTGGCAGTTTGATCTAAAATAAAAGTCCCGCCGGGGGCAATTTCGCCATTTTTCTCGATTGTGTCGGAATTGGCTAAAATTTGACAGGTTTATCGGGGACAAAAACCGCGCCGGGTGCAATTTCGTCATTTTTTGCGACTGTGTCGGAATTGACTAAAATTTGAGTTGTTGATCGGAAACAAAAATCGCGCCGGGGGGTAATTTCGTCAATTTCTCGACTGTGTAGGAATGGGCTCAAATTTGACAGGTTTATCGGGAATAAAAATCGCGCCGGGTGTAATTTCGTCATTTTTCGCGACTGTGTCGGAATTGACTAAAATTTGACTTGTTGATCGGAAACAAAAACCGCGCCGGGGGCAATTTCGTCGTTTTTCTCGACTATGTTGGAATTGGCTGAAATTTGGCAGTTTGATCGGAAATAAAAATCGCGCCGGCGGCAATTTCGTCATTTTTCACGACTGTGTCGGAATTGGCTAAAATTTGATTGGTTGATCGGAAACAAAAATCGCGCCGGGGGCAATTTCGTCATTTTTCGCGACTGTGTCGGAATTGGCTAAAATTTGATTGGTTGATCGGAAACAAAAATCGCGCCGGGGGCAATTTCGTCATTTTTCTCGACTGTGTCGGAATGGGATCGAATTTGACAGGTTGATCGGGTGTAATTTCGTCATTTTTCGCGACTGTGTCGGAATTGGCCAAAATTTGATTGGTTGATCGTAAACAAAAATCGCGCCGGGGGCAATTTTCGTAATTTTTCTCGACTGTGTCGGAATTGGCTGAAATTTTGCAGTTTGATTGGAAATAAAAATCGCGCCGGCGGCAATTTCGTCATTTTACGCGACAGTGTCGGAATGGGATGGAATTTGAGAGATTGATCGGAAACAAAAAGCGCGCTGGGAGCAATTTCGTCATTTTTCACGACTGTGTCGGAATTGGCTGAAATTTTGCAGTTCGATTGGAAATAAAAATCGCGCCGGCGGCAATTTCGTCATTTTACGCGACAGTGTCGGAATGGGATGGAATTTGAGAGATTGATCGGAAACAAAAAACCGCGCCGGGGGCAATTTCGCCATTTTTCTCGACTGTGTCGGAATTGGCTGAAATTTGACAGGTTTATCGGGGACAAAAATCGCGTCGGGTGTAATTTCGTCATTTTTCTCGACGGTGTCAGAATCGGCTGAAATTTGACTTGTTGATCGGAAACAAAAATCGCGCTGGGAGCAATTTCGTCATTTTTCTCGATTGTGTCGAAATTGGCTGAAATTTGGCAGTTTGATCTGAAATAAAAGTCGCGCCGGGGGCAATTTCGTCATTTTTCTCGACTGTGTCGGAATGGGCTCAAATTTGATAGGTTGATCGGAAACAAAAATCGCGCTGGGGCAATTTCGTCATTTTTCGCGACTGTGTCGGAATAGGCTAAAATTTGACAAGTTGATCGGAAACAAAAATCGAGCCGGGGGCAATTTCGTCATTTTTCTCGACTGTCGAAATTGGCTGGAATTTGGCAGTTTGATCTGAAATAAAAGTTGCGCCGGGGCCAATTTCGCCATTTTTCTCGATTGTGTCAGAATTGGCTGAAATTTGACAGGTTTATCGGGGACAAAAATCGCGCCGGGTGTAATTTCGTCATTTTTTGCGACTGTGTCGGAATTGACTAAAATTTGACTTGTTGATCGGAAACAAAAACCGCGCCGGGGGCAATTTCTTCATTTTTCTCGACTGTGTCGGAATTGGCTGAAATTTGACAGTTTGATCTGAAATAAAATTCGAGCGGGGGACAATTTCGTCATTTTTCTCGACTGTTTCGGAATGGGCTCAAATTTGACAGGTTTATCGGGAAAAAAAACCGCGCCGGGTGTAATTTCATCATTTTTCGCGACTGTGTCGGAATTGGCCAAAATTTGATTGGTTGATCAGAAACAACAATCGCCCAGGGGGCAATTTTCGTCATTTTTCTCGACCGTGTCGGAATTGGCTGAAATTTTGCAGTTTGATCGGAAATAAAAATTGCGCCGACGGCAATTTAGTCATTTTTCTCGACAGCGTCGGAATGGGCTCAAATTTGACAGGTTGATCGGGAACAAAAATAGCACCGGGTGTAATTTCGTCATTTTTCGCGACTGTGTCGGAATTGGCTAAGATTTGACTGGTTGATCGGAAACAAAAATCGCGCCAGAGGGAATTTCGTCATTTTTCTCGACTGTGTCGGAATTGGCTGAAATTTGACAGGTTTATCTGGGACAAAAATCGCGCCGGGTGTAATTTCGTCATTTTTAGCGACAGTGTCGGAATTGGCTGAAATTTGACTTGTTGATCGGAAACAAAAACCGCACCGGGGCAAATTCGTCATTTTTCTCAATTGTGTCGGAATTGGCTGAAATTTGGCAGTTTGATCTGAAATAAAAGTCGCGCCGGGGGCAATTTCGTCATTTTTCTCGACTGTGTCGGAATGGGCTCAAATTTGACAGGTTGATCGGAAACAAAAATCGCGCCGGGGGAATTTCGTCATTTTTCGCGACTGTGTCGGAATTGGCTGAAATTTGACAGGTTGATCGGAAACAAAAACCGCACCGGGGGCAATTTCGTCATTTTTCTCGACTGTCGGAATTGGCTGGAATTTGGCAGTTTGATTTGAAATAAAAGTCGCGCCGGGGGCAATTTCGCCATTTTTCTCGACTGTGTCGGAATGGGCTCAAATTTGACAGGTTGATCGGAAACAAAAATCGCGTCGGGGCAATTTCGTCATTTTTCTCGATTGTGTCGGAATTGGCCGAAATTTGGCAGTTTGATCTGAAATAAAAGTCGCGCCGGGGGCTATTTCGTCATTTTTCTCGACTGTGTCGGAATGAGCTCAAATTTGACAGGTTGATCGGAAAGAAAAATCGAGCCGGGGGCAATTTCGTCATTTTTCGCAACTTTGTCGGAATTGACTAAAATTTGACAGGTTGATCAGAAATAAAAATCGAGCCGGGGGCAATTTCGTCAGTTTGATCTGAAATAAAAGTCGCTACGGGGGCAATTTAGCCATTTTTCTAGATTGTGTCGGAATTGGCTGAAATTTGACAAGTTTATCGGGGACAAAAACTGCGCCGGGTGTAATTTCGTCATTTTTTGCGACTGTTTCGGAATTGACTAAAATTTGACTTGTTGATCGGAAACAAAAACCGCGCCGGGGGCAATTTCGTCATTTTTCCCGAATGTGTCGGAATTGGCTGAAATTTGACAGTTTGATCTGAAATAAAAATCGAGCGGGGGGCAATTTCGTCATTTTTCTCGACTGTGTCGGAATGGGCTCAAATTTGACAGGTTTATCGTGAACAAAAACCGCGCCGGGTGTAATTTCGTCATTTTTCGCGACTGTGTCGGAATTGACTAAAATTTGACTTGTTGATCGGAAAAAAAAACCACGCCGGGGGCAATTTCATCGTTTTTCTCGACTATGTCTGAATTGGCTGAAATTTGGCAGTTTGATCGGAAACAAAAGTCGCGCCGGGGGCAATTTAGTCATTTTTCGAGACTGTGTCGGAATGGGCTCAAATTTGACAGGTTGATCGGAAACAAAAATCGCGCCAAGGCAATTTCGTCATTTTTCGAGACTGTGTCGGAATTGGTTAAAATTTGACAGGTTGATCGGAAACAAAAACCGCGCCGGGGGCAATTTCGTCATTTTTCTCGACTGTGTCGGAAATGGCTGGAATTTGGCAGTTTGATCTGAAATAAAAGTCGCGCCGGGGGCAATTTCGCCATTTTTCTCGACTGTGTTGGAATGGGCCCAAATTTGATAGGTTGATCGGAAACAAAAATCGCGCCAGGGGCAATTTCGTCATTTTTCTCGACTGTGTCGGAATTGGCTAAGATTTGACTGGTTGATCGGAAACAAAAATCGTGCCGGAGGGAATTTCGTCATTTTTCTTGACTGTGTCGGAATTGGCTGAAATTTCACAGGTTTATCAGGGACAAAAATCACGCCGGGTGTAATTTCGTCATTTTTCGCGACAGTGTCGGAATTGGCTGAAATTTGACTTGTTGATCGGAAACAAAAACCGCGCCGGGCTGCAATTTGGTCATTGTTCTCGATTGTGTCGGAATTGGCTGAAATTTGGTAGTTTGATCTGAAATAAAAGTCGCGCCGGGGGTAATTTCGTCATTTTTCTCGACTGTGTCGGAATGGGCTCAAATTTGACAGGTTGATCGGAAACAAAAATCGCGCTGAGCCAATTTCGTCATTTTTCGAGACTGTGTCGGAAATGGCTAAAATTTGACATGTTGATTGGAAACAAAAATCGCGCCGAGGGTAATTTCGTCATTTTTCTCGACTGTCGGAAATGGCTGGAATTTGGCAGTTTGATCTGAAATAAAAGTCGCGCCGGGGGCAATTTCGCCATTTTTCTCGACTGTGTCGGAATGGGCTCAAGTTTGATAGGTTGATCGGAAACAAAAATCGCGCCAGGGGCAAATTCGTCATTTTTCTCGACTGTGTCGGAATTGGCTAAGATTTGACTGGTTGATCGGAAACAAAAATCGCGCCGGAGGGAATTTCTTCATTTTTCTCCACTGTGTCGGAATTGGCTGAAATTTCACAGGTTTATCGGGGATAAAAATCACGCCGGGTGTAATTTCGTCATTTTTCGAGACAGTGTTGGAATTGGCTGAAATTTGACTTGTTGATCGGAAACAAAAACCGCGCCGGGCTGCAATTTCGTCGTTGTTCTCGACTGTGTCGAAATTGGCTTAAATTTGGCAGTTTGATCTGAAATAAAAGTCGCGCCGGGGGCAATTTCGCCATTTTTCTCGACTGTGTCGGAATGGGCTCAAGTTTGATAGGTTGATCGGAAACAAAAATCGCGCCAGGGGCAAATTCGTCATTTTTCTCGACTGTGTCGGAATTGGCTAAGATTTGACTGGTTGATCGAAAACAAAAATCGCGCCGGAGGGAATTTCTTCATTTTTCTCCACTGTGTCGGAGTTGGCTGAAATTTCACAGGTTTATCGGGGACAAAAATCACGCCGGGTGTAATTTCGTCATTTTTCGAGACAGTGTCGAAATTGGCTGAAATTTGACTTGTTGATCGGAAACAAAAATCGCGTCGGGGCCATTTCGTCATTTTTCGAGACAGTGTCGAAATTGGCTGAAATTTGGCAGATTGATCTGAAATAAAAATCGGGCCAGGGGCAATTTCGACATTTTTATCGACTGCGTCGGAATGGGCTCAAGTTTGATAGGTTGATCGGAAACATAAATCGCGTCGGGGCCATTTTGTCATTTTTCTCGACCGTGTCGGAATGGGCTTAAATTTGACGGCTATTTCGTCATTTTTCGAGACAGTGTCGAAATTGGCTGAAATTTGGCAGATTGATCTGAAATAAAAATCGGGCCAGGGGCAATTTCGACATTTTTATCGACTGCGTCGGAATGGGCTCAAGTTTGATAGGTTGATCGGAAACATAAATCGCGTCGGGGCCATTTTGTCATTTTTCTCGACTGTGTCGGAATGGGCTCAAATTTGACAGGTTGATCGGAAACAAAAATCGCGTCGGGGCAATTTCGTCATTTTTCGTAACTGTATCGGAATGGGCTCAAATTTGAAAGGTTGATCGGAAACAAAAATCGCGTCGGGGCAATTTCGTCATTTTTCGCGACTGTGTCGTAATTGGCTAAAATTTGACAGGTTAATCGGAAACAAAAATCGCGTCGGGGGCAATTTCGTCATTTTTCTCGATTGTGTCGAAATTGGCTGAAAGTTGGCAGTCTGATCTGAAATAAAAATCGCGCCGGGGTAATTTCTTCATTTTTCGCGACTGTGTCGGAATTGGCTAAAATTTGACAGGTTGATCGGAAACAAAAATCGAGCCGGGGGCAATTTCGTCGTTTTTCTCGACTGTCGGAATTGGCTGGAATTTGGCAGTTTGATCGGAAATAAAAGTCGCGCAGGGGGCAATTTCGTCATTTTTCTCGACTGTGTCGGAATGGGCTCAAATTTGACAGGTTGATCGGAAACAAAAATCG
>NW_019265453.1:0-10001 GCF_002742605.1 Olea europaea var. sylvestris
CCCGTGATCTCGGGTCTATGCCACAAATTCAATTTCGCGGGCCGTTTCCAATCAACCTGCCAAATTTCGGCCCATTCCAACAACGTCGTGACAAAATGACAAAATTGCCCCTGGTGCGGGTTTTCTTTGTAAATTTTCTGTCCCGCACTTCTTCAACATGACATAATTAAAATGGAAATTATTATTCAGAGGGCCGAACAAAGGAATTTGGCTAAAATCCCGTGACCCCAGGTCCATGCCTCGTGTCCAATTTCGCGGGCCATTTCCAATCAACCTGCCAAATTTCAGCGAATTCCGACACCGTCGTGACAAATGACAAAATTGCGCCTGGTGCGATTTTTCTTTGTTAATTTTCTGTCTATCACTTCTTCAACCTGACATAATTAATACGAAAATTAATTATTCGGAGTCCGAAACAAAGGAATTTGGCAAAAATCCCATGATCCCGGGTCTGTACCCCTAGTCCAATTTCGAGGGTCGTTTCCAATCAACCTCCTAAATTTCGGTCCATTCTGACATCGTCGTGACAAATGACAAAATTGCCCCTGGTGCAGCATTGCTTTGTTAATTTTGTGTCCATCACTTCTTCAACTTGACATAATTAATGAGGAAATTAATTATTCGAAGGCCCAAATTAAGGAATTTGGCTAAAATCCCCGTGATCCTGGGTCTGTGCTCGGAGTCCAATTTCGCGGGCTGTTTGCAATCAACCTGCCAAATTTCAGCCCATTCTGGCAATGTCGTGACAAATGACAAAATTGCCCCTGGTGCTGGTTTTCTTGTAAATTTTCTGTCCTGCACTTCATCAACCGGACATAATTAATACGGAAATTAATTATTCGGAGGCCCAAACGAAGGAATTTAGCTAAAATCCCATTATCCCGGGTCCGTGCCTAGAGTCCGATTTTGCGGGCCATTTCCAATCAACCAGCCAAATTTCGACGACTTTCGACACCGTTGGGACAAATGACAAAATTGCCGCTAGTGCGGTTTTTCTTTATTTATTTTATGTCCATCACTTCTTCAACCTGACATAATAAATACGGAAATTAATTATTCGGAGCCCCAAACGAAGGAATTTGGCTAAAATCTCATGATCCTGAGTCTGTGCCCCGTGTCCAATTTCAAGGGCCGTTTCCAATCAACCAGCCAAATTTCAACCCATTCCGACACCGTCGCGACAAATGACAAAATTACCCCTGGTGCGGTTTTTCTTTGTTAATTTTCCGTCCAACACTTCTTCAACCTAATATAATTAATACGGAAATTAAATATTCGGACACCTAAAAGAAGGAATTTGGCTAAAATCCTGTGATCCTGGGTCTGTGCCCCAAGTCCAATTTCACGGGCCGTTTCCAATCAACCTGTCGAATTTCGGCCCATTCTGACACAGTCGTGAAAAACAACGAAATTGCCTCTGGTGCGGCATTGCTTTGTTATTTCTGTGTCCATCACTTCTTCAACTTGACATAATTAATAAGGAAATTAATTATTCGGAGGCCCAAACGAAGGAATTTGGCTAAAATCCTGTGACCCCGGGTCTTTGCCCTAAGTCCAATTTCGCGAGCCATTTCCAATCAACCTGCCAAATTTCGGCCCATTCCGACAATGTCGTGACAAATGACAAAATTGCCCCTGGTGCGGGTTTTCTTTGTAAATTTTCTGTCATGCACTTCTTCGACCGGACATAATTAATACGAAAATTAATTATTCGGAGGCCCAAACGAAGGAATTTAGCTAAAATCATGTGATCCTGGGTTTGTGCCCCGAGTCCAATTTCACGGGCCCTTTCCAATAAACCTGCCAAATTTCGACGAAATTTGACACCGTCGGTAGAAATGACAAAATTGCCCCTGGTGCGGTTTTTCTTTATTTATTTTATGTCCATCACTTCTTCAACCTGACATAATTAATACGAAAATTAATTATTCGGAGCCCCAAACGAAGGAATTTGGCTAAAATCTCGTGATCCTGAGTCTGTGCCCGTGCCATCCTGCCAAATTTCGACCCATTCCGACACCATCGCGACAAATGACAAAATTGCCCCTGGTGCGGTTATTCTTTGTTAATTTTCCATCCAACACTTCTTCAACCTAACATAATTAATACGGAAATTCATTATTCGGAGGCCCAAACGGAGGAATTTAGCTAAAATCCCGTGATCCTGGGTCTGTGCCCCAAGTCCAATTTCACGGGCCGTTTCCAATCAACCTACCAAATTTCGGCCCATTCGGACACTGTCGTGACAAATGACAAAATTGCCCGTGGTGCGATTTTTCTTTGTTAATCTTCTGTCCATCGCTTCTTCAACTTGACATAATTAATATGGAAATTAATTATTCGGAGGCCCAAACGGAGGAATTTAGCTAAAATCCCGTGATCCTGGGTCTGTGCCCCAAGTCCAATTTCACGGGCCGTTTCCAATCAACCTACCAAATTTCGGCCCATTCGGACACTGTCGTGACAAATGACAAAATTGCCCGTGGTGCGATTTTTCTTTGTTAATCTTCTGTCCATCGCTTCTTCAACTTGACATAATTAATACGGAAATTAATTATTCGGAGGCCCAAACGAAGGAATTTAGCTAAAATCCCGTGATCCTGGGTCTGTGCCCCAAGTCCAATTTCGCGGGCCCTTTCCAATAAACTTGCCAAATTTCGATGAAATTCGACACCGTCGGGAGAAATGACAAAATTGCCCCTGGTGCGGTTTTTCTTTGTTAATCTTCTGTCCATCGCTTCTTCAACTTGACATAATTAATACGGAAATTAATTATTCGGAGGCCCAACCGAAAGAATTTGGCTAAAATCTCGTAATCCTAAGTCTGTGCCCCGTGCCAACCTGCCAAATTTCGACCCATTCCGACACCGTCGCGACAAATGACAAAATTGCCCCTGGTGCGGCATTGCTTTGTTAATTTTGTGTCCATCACTTCTTCAACTTGACATAATTAATACGGAAATTAATTATTCAGAGGCCCAACCGAAAGAATTTGGCTAAAATCTCGTGATCCTGAGTCTGTGCCCCGTGCCAACCTGCCAAATTTCGACCCATTCCTACATCGTCGCGATAAATGACAAAATTGCCCCTGGTGCGGTTATTCTTTGTTAATTTTCCATCCAACACTTCTTCAACCTAACATAATTAATACGGAAATTAATTATTCAGAGGCCCAACCGAAAGAATTTGGCTAAAATCTCGTGATCCTCAGTCTGTGCCCTGTGCCAACCTGTCAAATTTCGACCCATTCCGACACCGTCGCGACAAATGACAAAATTACTCCTAGAGCGGTTTTTCTTTGCTAATTTTCTGTCCAACACTTCTTCAACCTGACATAATTAATACGGAAATTAATTATTCAGAGGCCCAACCGAAAGAATTTGGCTAAAATCTCGTGATCCTCAGTCTGTGCCCTGTGCCAACCTGTCAAATTTCGACCCATTCCGACACCGTCGCGACAAATGACAAAATTACTCCTAGAGCGGTTTTTCTTTGCTAATTTTCTGTCCAACACTTCTTCAACCTGACATAATTAATACGGAAATTAATTATTCAGAGGCCCAACCGAAAGAATTTGGCTAAAATCTCGTGATCCTCAGTCTGTGCCCTGTGCCAACCTGTCAAATTTCGACCCATTCCGACACCGTCGCGACAAATGACAAAATTACTCCTAGAGCGGTTTTTCTTTGCTAATTTTCTGTCCAACACTTCTTCAACCTGACATAATTAATACGGAAATTAATTATTCAGAGGCCCAACCGAAAGAATTTGGCTAAAATCTCGTGATCCTCAGTCTGTGCCCTGTGCCAACCTGTCAAATTTCGACCCATTCCGACACCGTCGCGACAAATGACAAAATTACTCCTAGAGCGGTTTTTCTTTGCTAATTTTCTGTCCAACACTTCTTCAACCTGACATAATTAATACGGAAATTAATTATTCAGAGGCCCAACCGAAAGAATTTGGCTAAAATCTCGTGATCCTCAGTCTGTGCCCTGTGCCAACCTGTCAAATTTCGACCCATTCCGACACCGTCGCGACAAATGACAAAATTACTCCTAGAGCGGTTTTTCTTTGCTAATTTTCTGTCCAACACTTCTTCAACCTGACATAATTAATACGGAAATTAATTATTCAGAGGCCCAACCGAAAGAATTTGGCTAAAATCTCGTGATCCTCAGTCTGTGCCCTGTGCCAACCTGTCAAATTTCGACCCATTCCGACACCGTCGCGACAAATGACAAAATTACTCCTAGAGCGGTTTTTCTTTGCTAATTTTCTGTCCAACACTTCTTCAACCTGAGATAATTAATGCGAAAATTAATTATTCGGAGGCCCAAATGAAGGAGTTTGGCCAAAATCCCGTGATCCTGGGTCTATTCCCCGTGTCCAATTTCACGGGCCGTTTCTAATCAGCCAGCCAAATTTCGACCCATTCCGACACCGTCGCGACAAATGACAAAATCGCCCCTGGTGCGGTTATTCTTGGTTAATTTTCCATCCAACACTTCTTCAACCTAACATAATTAATACGGAAATTAATTATTCGGACGCCCAAAACAAGGAATTTGGCTAAAATCCCATGATCCCGGGTCTGTACCCCGAGTCCAATTTCGAGGGCCATTTCCAATCAACCTGCCAAATTTGGGCCCATTCTAACACCGTCGTAACAAATGACAAAATTGCCCGTGGTGCAGGTTTTCTTTGTAAATTTTCTGTCCTGCACTTCTTCAATCGGACATAATTAATATGGAAATTAATTATTCAGAGGCCCAAACGAAGGAATTTAGCTAAAATCCTGTGATCTCGGGTGCGTGCCTCGAGTCCAATTTCGTGGGCCATTTCCAATCAACCTGCCAAATTTCGACGAATTGCGACACCGTCGGGACAAATGACAAAATTACCCTTGGTGCGGTTTTTCTTTATTAATTTTCTGTCCATCACTTCTTCAACCTGACATAATTAAAACGAAAATTAATTATTCAGAGGACGAAACGAAGGAATTTGGCTAAAATCCCGTGATCCCGGGTCTGTGCCCCGAGTCTAATTTCGCGGGTCACTTCCAATCAACCTGCCAAATTTCAGCGAATTTCGACAACGTCGCGACAAATGACAAAATTGCCCCTGGTGCGATTTTTCTTTGTTAATTTTCTGTCCATCACTTCTTCAACCTGACATAATTAATAAGAAAATTAATTATTAGGAGTCCGAAACGAAGGAATTTGGCTAAAATCCCGTGATCCCGGGTCTGTGCCCCGTGTCCAATTTCGCGGGCCCTTTCCAATCAACCTGCAAAATTTTGACCCATTCCGACACCGTCGTGACAAATGACAAAATTTCTCCAGGATCGATTTTTCTTTGTTAATTTTTGGTCCAGCACTTCTTCAACCTGACATAATTAACACGAAAATTAATTATTCGAAGGCCCAAACGAAGGAATTTAGCTAAAATCCCGTGATCCCGGGTCCGTGCCCCGAGTCCAATTTCGCGGGCCATTTCCAATCAACCTGCCAAATTTCGACGAATTTTGACACCGTTGGGACAAATGACAAAATTGCCCCCGGTCCGATTTTTCTTTGTTAATTTTCTGTCCATCACTTCTTCAACCTGACATAATTAATACGGAAATTAATTATTCGGAGGCCCAAACGTAGGAATTTGGCTAAAATATCGTGATCCTGAGTCTGTGCCCCGTGTCCAATTTCGCGGGCCGTTTCCAATCAACCTGCCAAATTTTGACCAATTCTGACACCGTCGTGACAAATGACAAAATTACCCCTGGTGCGGTTTTTCTTTGTTAATTTTCCGTCCAACACTTCTTCAACCTGACATAATTAATACGAAAATTAAATATTCGGATGCTCAAAAGAAGGAATTTGGCTAAAATCCCGTAATCCTGGGTCTGTACCCCGAGTCCAATTTCTCGGGCCGATTCTAATCAGCCAGCCAAATTTCATCCCATTCCGACACGGTCGCGACAAATGACAAAATTGCCACTAGTGTGGTTTTGCTTTGTTAATTTTTGGTCCAGCACTTCTTCAACCTGACATAATTAATAAGGAAATTAATTATTCGAAGGCCCAAACGAAGATATTTGGCTACAATGCTGTGATCCCGTGTCTGTGCCCCCCGTCCAGTTTCGCGGGCCGTTTCCAATCAACCTGCCAAATTTCGGCCCATTCCAACGCTGTCGCGACAAATGACAAAATTGCCCCTTGTGCGGTTTGCTTTGTTAATTTTCGGTCCAACACTTCTTCAACCTGACATGATTAATAAGGAAATTAATTATTCGGAGGCCCAAACGAAGGAATTTGGCTAAAATCTCGTAACCCGAGTTTTGTCCCCTGAGTCCAATTTCGCGGGCCGTTTCCAATCAACTTGCCAAATTTTGGCCCATTCCGACATCCTCTCGACAAATGACAAAATTGCACCTGGTGCGGGTTTTCTTTGTAAATTTTCTGTCCTGCACTTCTTCAACCTGACATAATTAATACGGAAATAAATTATTCGGAGGCCCAAACGAAGGAATTTGGATAAAATCCAGTGATCTCGGGTCCGTGCCTCGAGTCCAATTTCGCAGGCCATTGACATCAACCTGTCAAATTTCAGCGAATCTCGACACCGTCGCGACAAATGACAAAATTGCCCCTGGTGTGGTTTTTCTTTGTTAATTTTCTGTCCTGTACTTCTTCAGCCTAACATAATTAATACGGAAATTAATTATTCGGAGTCCAAAATGAAGGAATTTAGCTAAAATCCCGTGATCCCGGGTCTGTGCCTCGAGTCCAATTTCGCAGGCTGTTTCCAATCAACCTGCCGAATTTCGGCCCATTCCGATACCATCGTGACAAATGACAAAATTGCCCCTAGTACGGGTTTTCTTTGTAAATTTTCTGTCCTGCACTTCTTCGACTAGACATAATTAATGCGAAAATTAATTATTCGTAGGCCCAAGCGAAGGAATTTGGCTAAAATCTCGTGATCCCGGGTCTGTGCCCTGAGTCTAATTGGGCCGTTTCCAATCAACCTGCCGAATTTCGGCCCATTCCGATACCATCGTGACAAATGACAAAATTGCTCCTAGTACGATTTTTCTTTGTTAATTTTCTGTCCATCACTTCTTCAACCTGACATAATTAATACGGAAATTAATTATTCGGAGTCCGAAACGAAGGAGTTTGGCTAAAATCCCGTGATCCCGGCTCTGTGCCTCGAGTCCAATTTCGCAGGCCGTTTCCAATCAACCTGCCGAATTTCGGCCCATTCCGATACCATCGTGACAAATGACAAAATTGCTCCTAGTACGATTTTTCTTTGTTAATTTTCTGTCCATCACTTCTTCAACCTGACATAATTAATACGGAAATTAATTATTCGGAGTCCGAAACGAAGGAGTTTGGCTAAAATCCCGTGATCCCGGCTCTGTGCCTCGAGTCCAATTTCGCAGGCCGTTTCCAATCAACCTGCCGAATTTCGGCCCATTCCGATACCATCGTGACAAATGACAAAATTGCTCCTAGTACGATTTTTCTTTGTTAATTTTCTGTCCATCACTTCTTCAACCTGACATAATTAATACGGAAATTAATTATTCGGAGTCCGAAACGAAGGAGTTTGGCTAAAATCCCGTGATCCCGGCTCTGTGCCTCGAGTCCAATTTCGCAGGCCGTTTCCAATCAACCTGCCGAATTTCGGCCCATTCCGATACCATCGTGACAAATGACAAAATTGCTCCTAGTACGATTTTTCTTTGTTAATTTTCTGTCCATCACTTCTTCAACCTGACATAATTAATACGGAAATTAATTATTCGGAGTCCGAAACGAAGGAGTTTGGCTAAAATCCCGTGATCCCGGCTCTGTGCCTCGAGTCCAATTTCGCAGGCCGTTTCCAATCAACCTGCCGAATTTCGGCCCATTCCGATACCATCGTGACAAATGACAAAATTGCTCCTAGTACGATTTTTCTTTGTTAATTTTCTGTCCATCACTTCTTCAACCTGACATAATTAATACGGAAATTAATTATTCGGAGTCCGAAACGAAGGAGTTTGGCTAAAATCCCGTGATCCCGGCTCTGTGCCTCGAGTCCAATTTCGCAGGCCGTTTCCAATCAACCTGCCGAATTTCGGCCCATTCCGATACCATCGTGACAAATGACAAAATTGCTCCTAGTACGATTTTTCTTTGTTAATTTTCTGTCCATCACTTCTTCAACCTGACATAATTAATACGAAAATTAATTATTCGGAGGCCCAAACGAAGGAATTTGGCTAAAATCCCGTGATCCCTGGTCTGTGCCCCAAGTCCAATTTCACGGGCCGTTTCCAATCGACCTGCCAGATTTCGTTCCACACCGACACCGTCGCGATAAATGACAAAATTGCTCCTAGTACGATTTTTCTTTGTTAATTTTTTGTCCATCACTTTTTCAACCTGACATAATTAATACGAAAATTAATTGTTCGGAGGCCCAAACGAAGGAATTTGGCTAAAATCCTGTGATCCCCGGTCTCTGCCCTGAGTCCAATTTCGCTGGCCCTTTCCGATCAACCTACCAAATTTCGGCCCATTCCGACATCGTCGCGACAAATGATAAAATTGCCCTTGGTGCGGTTTTTCTTTTTAAATTTTCTGTCCTGTACTTCTTCAAACTGACATAATTAATATGGAAATTAATTATTCGGAGGCCCAAACGAAGGAATTTGGCTAAAATCTCGTGATCCCTGGTCTGTGCCCCGAGTCCAATTTCGCGGGCCGTTTCCAATCAACCAGCCAAATTTCGACGAATTCTGACACTGTCGCGACAAATAACAAAATTGCCCCTAGTGTGGTTTTGCTTAATTTTCTGTCCATCACGTCTTCAACCTGGTGTAATTAATAAGGAAATTAATTATTCGGAGGCCCAAACGAGGGAATTTGGGTAAAATTCCGTAATCCCGGGTTTGTGCTCCAAGTCCAATTTCGCAGGCCGTTTACAATCAACCTGCCAAATTTCGGCCCATTCCGACACCGTCGCGACAAATGACAAAATAGCCCCAGGTGCGATTTTTCTTTTTTAATTTTCTGTCCACCACTACTTCAACTTGACATAATTAATATGGAAATTATTTATTCGGAGTCCGAAAGAAAGGAATTTGGATAAAATCCCGTGATCCCGGGTTTGTGCCCCGAGTCCAATTTCACGGGCCTTTACCAATAACTTGCCAAATTTCGGCCCATTCCGACGACTTCTCGACAAATGACAAAATTGCCCCTGGTGTGGTTTTTCTTTGTAAATTTTCTGTCCATCACTTCTTCAACTTGACATAATTAATACGAAAATTAGTTATTTGGAGGCCCAAACGAAGGAATTTGGCTAAAATTTCGTGATCACGGGTACATGCCCCGGATCCAATTTCGCGGGTCGTTTCCAATCAACCTGCCAAATTTCGACCCATTCTGACACCGTCGCAACAAACGACAAAATTGCCCCTGGTGCGATTTTTCTTTGTTAATTTTCTGTCAAGCACTTCTTCAACCTAACCTAATTAATACGAAAGTCAATTATTCGGAAGCCCGAACGAAGGAATTTGGCTAAAATCCCGTGATCCTGAGTCTATGCCCCCTATCCAATTTCGCGGGCCGTTTCCAATCAACCTGCCAAATTTCGATCCATTCTGACACCGTCGCAACAAATGACAAAATTACGCCGGGTGCGGTTTTTCTTTGTTAATTTTCCGTCCAACACTTCTTCAACCTGACATAATTAATACGAAAATTAAATATTCGGATGCCCAAAAGAAGGAATTTGGCTAAAATCCCGTGATCCTGGGTCTGTGCCCCGAGTCCAATTTTGTGGGCCGTTTCTAATCAACCTGCCAAATTTCGTCATGTTCCGACATCGTCGCGAAAAATGACAAAATTGCCACTAGTGCGATTTTTCTTTGTTAATTTTCTGTCCAGCACTTCTTCAACGTGGCATAATTAACACGAAAATTAATTATTCGGAGGCCCAAACGA
>NW_019265454.1:0-9995 GCF_002742605.1 Olea europaea var. sylvestris
AGCTCTTTATGGCCCTTTATGTTAGCTTTCCAGCTCAACTTGAATCACCTCAATCGGACTTTAGGAGAGAAAGTTATAGTCAAGATACTGAAGGTGTCCGGCGGAGAAAATGGTAACAGCCATGCCGTCGCATGGCTGCCTTTCGAGAACTTTTGGGGCCATTTTGGTTGAACTATGTGGTCGCATGATTTATAACCATGCGGGTGCATGGGTATTTTTCGAGGGTGAAATCCCAGATTCCTATTTTGACGCGGACACTTATGGAAACTTGTTTGACACACATTTTTAAGCCCTAATCTCGACCTAGAACGTCATTCTTCATCTCCACATCAATTTTCTCTCATCTTGGGTGAAGAAACTCCATGGAAGGCTAGAAATCCTTGCTGAAGCAATGGAAGAACCTGATTGGTATCGATTATTTCAACGTTTCTCATGCTTGTAATATGATTTCCATTGCTAAACAATTCAAGATTTGGATTTCTTATTCTTATAAATATGTTTTGAGATTAGTTTAATATATATTGGATTTTCATGGATTTAATCATCTTCTTTCCATCCAATAATTGAAGCATGTATTAAATTTCAATTTTAAGCATTGTTGTGAGATTGATTTAACTTTTACTATATTTCTCATAGACTCAATCATGTTTTGTCTATTGTGAACTTAACTAATTGTTAAATTTCAATTTCATACAATTTTATTGGTGATTTGATTACTGCATTATACTTGGGGGTATATTGTCGTTTCTCAAAGTGATTTGAATGAGTGATTCACATTGATTAATCTAAACTGATCGAGAGAATTCATGTGCTTCACTACTTCACACATCAATAGTTACATTTCATTCAAACTGATAAATTTCTTACACAAAGCATGAAGAAAACCCTAAGCTTTTGGTCCTTTAACAAATTTCACATCTCCCTGTGGATACGACACCCTAAAGCCATACTACAACTATTGCGCTATACTTTGGGCTTAATCAAATTTTGGCACTGTTGTCGGGGGGACGGTACAAATAATTAAAGGATTTTCGAGCAAAAGGGTGACTTCGCTCCTCTTTTATCTTTTTAGTTTGTTGTTTATTTTTAGTTGTATTTTATTATTTCTCACATTTTTGAATTTTTGTGTTTTATAAATAGGTTTTGAGATGAGCGAGGGCGATTTATTGCGAGGCCTTAACCAATATTTGAATCACTTTCTAACCCTCTTCTTGATACTGCATCTGTTGGCATGAATATCACACTACACAACACAATGTCTGATAGTGAGCATGGCGATGCGCCGTATGGGACCTTGCATGATTACCTTCACCCCACACGCACATCTATACCGTCACACATCATGTTTTTACCTAGCATACCACATATGGACCTAAAATCGGGAATGATTCAACTTCTTCCCAATTTTCAAGGTCTTGAAAGTAAAAATTCATACGTGCATATTAGGGAGTTTGAAGAGGTGGCAGCAACCTTCCACAGTCAACATGGTACATTGGATGCAGTCAGGCTAAAAAATTTACCATTTTCACTCAAACAACAAGCAAAAAACTGGCTGTATTCACTGCGACCATGTTCGATTGGGACTTGGGTTAAAATGACCCAAGTATTCTTTGGCAAATACTTTCCCCATCATAAAACAACTGCTTTAAAAAAATAAATTTCTTCTTTTGTCCAAAAGGACAACGAAACTTTATATCAAGCATGGGAAAGATACAAAGAATTGCAAACCCTTTGCCCCCACCACGGTTATGAAAGTTGGCGTGTTGTGAGTTACTTTTATAAGGGATTATTACCTAGGGAGTGCCAATTTGTGAAAATGATGTGTAATGGTGAATTTCTACAAAAAAGATCCAGATGAGGCTATAGAGTACTTAGATGACTTAGCCGAGAAAGCCCATACCTGGACTAGACCTAGTGCCATTGAGAGTACTAATAGGTCACGACCCACCAAAAATACCACCAGCACAGGCATTTATCATCTTAGGGATGAAGATGACTTTAGAGCCAAGGTAGATGCCCTCACTAAAGAACTCAAAATCTTACGTGCTAGGGACTCAAAGCCTACACAGAATGCATCTCATATTGAATCTTTAGGACCGTGTTTTATTTTTGGTGGAACTGATCATCTAGCTCAAGAGTGCGCTATCTACGCTGAGATGAGGGGAGTTTATGAGGAACAGTGCCATGCCTTAGGCACATACCAAAAGCCTTATTCTCCATTTTTTGAAACATACAATCCAGGGTGGCGAAATCATCCCAATTTCAGTTGGAAATCTGAAGGCCAGCCAAATAAAGCTCACACTGCACCTCCATATCAGTCAACGTCTTCTAGAAACTCTTTAGAAGACACTTTACATGCATTTATAGAGGCAAGGGGTAAGACTAACCAAAAGTTTGAGACTATGATCACCTAAATTTTTGAAGAAAATAAGGAAATAAAATCTCATATGTCCAAGCTAACTAAACCCTTAGCTGTAGGAAAGCGTGGAAAATTTTCAACGCAAGCTCAATCGAACCCTAGGAGACAACACATGGCACAAACTTCAGGATCAGGAGAGACCAACTTGGAGGAAATGAATGCCATAACTTCTAGATCTGGAAAAGTCATAGAACCAATCCATAAACCTAGAGAAAGTGAGAAAGATCCTAGTAGCATAGAAAAGAACACCCCTAGTGAAGAGGTAGTGAAAAATCCATCTAGAGTGCCCTTTCCTCAAGCCCTCAAGTTAACTTCAAAATCTTCTAGTCAACACAGTGAATTCCTGGAGCATCTCAAGCAAGTAAAAGTCAATCTACCTCTCTTGCACGTGATTTTCGGGGTCTCCACATATGCTAAAGTCCTTAAGGACTTGTGTACTGTAAAATGAAAGCACCATGTCAAGAAAACATTCTTCTTGACTGAACATGTGAGTGCTATAATTGAACAAAAAGTTCCACCAAAGCATATGGACCCTAGTTGTCCTACTGTTTCTTGTATCATAGGGAACCATGAGATTTCACAAGCTCTCCTCGACTTAGGGACTAGTGTCAACATCATGGCTTATGCTATATACTCGGCGTTAGGTCTGGGTGAGATCAAACCCACTACAATGGTCCTACAATTGGCTGATCGGTCCACTATTAGACCTAGGGGATAGTTGAGAATGTGCTAGTACAGATTGACAAATTTTGTAACCCTGTGGATTTTTTGGTTTTGGATGTGAAAGTAGATATAAATGTTAACTCCAAGATTTCCATTATTCTTGGTAGACATTTTCTCGCTACAGCTAACGCTCTTATCAATTGCAGGAATGGTTTGATGAAGCTATCTTTTGGGAACATGACCTTAGATGTCAATATCTTTCACGTCATGAATCAGCCTGAGGAAGATGATGAGTGTCATCAAACATACATGATTGATGCACTCGTTGAGGAGGAAGCACTTGCACTTATTGACCCCGACCCTTTAAATTCTTTCTTTTTAAATTTTAAAATTCCCGCAAGGTATGATAATGGGGAATATGCTGATATTTATGCTGCTTTTAATGATTTTCAAGATAATGGGGCACCATCGGTGACTACTTCCAATGAGTTTGGTGCAATGCGCCGAAGGTTGATAATGCCCTAGCTGGTGTGGGTTGAAGAAGGCAATATTGGATCGAGCCAACGATAATAAATAAAGGCGCTGCTTGGGAGGAAACCCAAGGGGAGTTCGTTCCCTTCTCTTTCCTTTTATTTTCATTTATGTATTCTCTCTAGATTTAGTTCATGTATTATTCATTGCATTCCTTTTATTTTTAATTTCTACATCACCCTTTTCTATTAAAAACTTTCAGACTTCTTTTACGTCAGCTCATGTGATTCACTTCGGCACTCTGGTGACATCTTTCCTTACCTTTATTTGGAAGACATGTTTTTGCATTGAGGACAATGCAATGCTTAGTTTGGGAGAGTTTAACTTAAATTTTATTGTGAATTGCATGATTTACATGGAATTTTGGTCTAAATTTTTTTTAAGTCCCTAATTCACTACATGTTCTTCAATGACAATATATGCACTAGGAATTAATGTTGTTTATGAAAGTTTGGATGTTGAGACATTTGCTGAATCTTTTTGCACACACAAGTCTTGTGGTAAGATAGTGGTTTAACATATGTAGCTAGAGTAGTTTCTTGCTGAAGTTTTCTTGTGAGAGTTAGTAAGGATCGAGAGCTACCTTGCACTAAACACTTTGACACCCGTGAGCCGTGGAGCTAAACCTTCGGCTCAAGACATACTTGATGTTGCATGTGTTAAGGTTGGCGGTAAAATGGCTATGGCTTGACATACACTCACACATTTGGCAAGTGTTTTTGATATCTTGATGATCATGGAATTGTTAAGTTCTTGTGATGTTGAGTTTGAAAAGAGCATAAATTGCAATTGAGTTGGAACTTAATAATTTCATTCGTATCATGAACCAATCACTCATTTTTTGGTTTTGCATTGAATTGCTTGGGGCTAGCAATAAGTAAGTTGGGGGTGTGATAAGAGTTTAAAATATGTACTTATTACTCTTATGTTTTAATTTAGTTCACAATTTGATGGAAAATGTTGAAATTTGGAAGAATGAGTAAAAATGGGCAAAGTGGAAGCAAGTGAAAGTTTAGGGACCAAGTTGCAAATAATCCATAGATGAGATGGGCGATGGAATGATGATTCAAGAATGCTAAGGGTCAATTAGGTGCAATTAGAAGTCAAAGGAAGTGAAATGTGATCATAACATCTTCACAAATCAATTCTCAATCGAAAAAGTTACGCACCAGTTTTCAGCCTCATATTTAGACCCCTTTTTTACATGTAAGATGATTGAATTGGAAGATGATTTCTGATGAAAGGTTGTAGCCCTTTGTGTTAGCTTTCAATTGCAACTTGAATCATCTCAATCGGACTTCGGGAGAGAAGGTTATGGTCAAAATACTAGAAGCTATCCGGCGGAGAAAATGGTAACAACCATGCAATCGCATGGCTGCCTTCCGAGAACTTTTGGGGCCATTTTGGTTGAACTATACGGTCGCATAGCTTATAACCATGCAGCTGCATGGGTATTTTTCGAGGGTGAAATCCCATATTTCTATTTTGACGCAAACACTTATGGAAACTTGTTAAGCCCTAATCTCAACCCAGAATGCCTTTCTTCATCTCCACATCAATTTTCTCTCATCCTTGGTGAAGAAACTCCATGGAAGGCTAGAAATCCTTGATGAAGCAAGGGAGGAACTCGATTGGTATCAATTATTTCAAAGTTTCTCATGCTTGTAATATGATTTTCATTACTAAACAATTCAAGATTTGGATTTCTTATTCTTATAAATATGTTTTGAGATTAGTCTAATATATATTAGATTTTCATGGATTTAATCATGTTCTTTCCATCCAATAATTGAAACATGTATTGAATTTCAATTTAAGCATTGTTGTGAGATCGATTTAACTTTTACTATATTTCTTATAGACTCAATCATGTTTTGTTTATTGTGAAATTAACTATTTGTTGAATTTCAATTTCATACAATTTTATTGATGATCTGATTACTGTATTATACTTGAGGTATATTGTCGTTTCTCAAAATGATTTGAATGAGTGATTCACATTGATTAATCCGAACCGATCGAGAGAATTCCCGTGCTTTACTACTTCACACGTCGATAGTTACATTTCATTCAAACTGATAAATTCCTTACACAAAGCACGAAGAAAACCCTAAGCTTTTGGTCCTTTAACAAATTCACATCTCCCTGTGGATACGACATCCCAAAGCCATACTACAACTACCGCATTATACTTTGGGCGTAATCAATCCTTTTTCAAACCTTAACAGAGTAGGAGGTTCGCGCCCATATAAAACCTGAAAGAAGTAATCTTGCTTGCCATGTGGAAGGAAGTGTTATACCATAACTCGCCCAAGGTAACCAACTAAACCAAGATTTGGGTCTTGATAAAGCAAAGCAGTGAGATATGTTTCTAGGGTGCGATTTAGTACTTCTGACTGTCCATCAGATTGGGAATGGTAAGCCGTACTATGATTGAGCTTCATACCTTGCAGACAAAATAATTTTTACCAAAAATGGCTTACAAAAATCTTGTCTCTATCCGACACTATAGAACGGGGTACTCTATGTAGATACACCACCTCTTTAACAAAAATTCCAGCCACACTTGCCGTCGTAAAAATGTGTTTCAGCCCTATGAAATGCCCATATTTGCTTAGTCTATCCACTACTACCAAGATTGTATCCATGTTGCCTAATTTTGGAAGCCCTTCGATGAAATCCATGGCTATGTCTTCCCAAACCTGACTAGGAATCGGTAGCTACTGCAATAATCCCCTCGGTGATAGTGCAATATACTTGTTTTGTTGACAAACTGCACATTAGCTCACATAATGTTGAATATCAGCTTTTATCCCTTCCCCATAGACATTTTCAGAGACGTGTTTGTAAGTTTTTCGATAGCCGAAGTGTCTTCCAATCTTGCTGTCGTGCCCTTCTTGTGACATTAACAGAATCAACGATGACCTTTTGGGCATAAATAGATACGTCTTAAATAATAGCTGGCCATTTACCACTGTAAAATCTGGTCTGCTAGAAGGGATCCTGCCTGAGTTCTTGAATAATAGTTTGTAATTGTGAGTCTGCACGTACTTTCGCAAGAATGTCTAGCTGTACTACTGCAAGAGCTAATATTGCCATTAACTCGAAGGAAGAGTTGATGCCCGATGCGGAAAAGGGTATCATCATCTTTGTTTTCACTTCCAGGTCGATATTGAACCTCGAATTGATAACCCATTAACTTAAGTAACTATTTCTGATACTTTGAGCTCACTTCTCGTTACTCCAATAAGAATTTTAAACTTTTCTGATCCATTCACGCATGGAATTTGTGGTCAAGCAAGTAGTGTTTCCACTTTTGCACCACAAACACAATCACCATCAATTTTCTTTCATAAGTTGACTTTGCCTTCCCCTTTGGATTGAGCGCACAACTACAGTATGCAATAGGATGATGGCCTTGCATTAACACAGCTTCCACACCAAAACCCGAAGCGTCTATCTCTACTATAAAGTGACGGTTGAAGTCCGAAATGGCGAGGACTGGTACAGATGTCATGGCTATTTTCAATGTTCTAAACGCTTGCTTTGCTTCTTCATCCCAGAAAAATTTATGTTTGCGTAACCTTTCTGTTAATGGCCATGCTAATTTACCATAATCCTTCACAAAATTATTGTAATACCCTGTGAGCCTCAAAAATCCCCTCAACTCTCGTAATGTGCGAGGACTAGGCCAGTCTACCATGGTTTGAATCTTTGACTCGTCTGCGCCCTCGGTATGAAATGCAATGCCCCAAGTATTTTACTTCTAGTTGACCGAAGCTATATTTCTTGTGATTTGCATACAACCAATGTTGTCTTAGCAGCTGCAATACTCTCTTTAGATGCTCCACATGATCCTCCAAACTTTGACTAAATACCAAAATATCATCAAAAAACACGAGAACAAACTGCCTCAATTGTTCTTTAAATACTTCATTCATGAGTGACTGGAATGTGGCCAGTGCGGTTGTCAATCCGAATGACATTACCAAGAACTCATAATACCCTTCGTGGGTCCTGAGCACCATCTTTGGGATATCCTCCGATTTAACCTAAATTTGATGATAACCAGCCTTTAGATCGAGTTTAGAGAATATTGTTGCCCCATGTAGCTCATCTAACAATTCGTCGATCATCGGAATGGGAAACTTATCTGGTACCATTACATTGTTTATGGCTCTATAATCTACAAAGAAGCGCCACCCTCCATCTTTTTTCTTCACTAATAAAATTGGACTTGAGAAAGGACTGGTACTTGGCCTTAAAAGCTGTTAGAATTTCTTTGACCAATTTCTCGATCTTATTTTTCTGAACATGGGAGTAATGGTATGGCCTCACACTTATAGGGGTTGTTCATGGTTGCAAGTGGATGGCATGATCATTGTCTCGTTGCAGCGGCAGCCCTTCAGGCTCTTCAAAAACCTCCCCAAATTCACTCAACACCTCTATAATTTCTGTTGGTGGCTCACTCTGTGCTTGTTCAAGCTTGACCCCCATGCTACCTAATTCAAGAAGCATACCCTTACCACCTTCCTTGAAAGCTTTCATCATGGCCTTCAAGGTGACTAACGTTTTACTCTAGCTTGGATCCCCTTGCAAAGTCATGGTAGTACTCCCAACCTGAAACTTCATCGTTAGAGTTTTCCAGTCAACCTTGGTCAGTCCCAAGGATGACAGCTACTTCATCCCTAGAATCACATCAGAGCTCCTCAAATCCAAGGAAAGAAAATATTCCACTACCTCAATGTTTTGGAGGGATAATTAAACTCACTTATACACCTCTACACCTTGCACTGCTATACCCATTCCCATGATCACCCCATATCAGTTGTATCGGTTCTTGGTAATCCCAGCTTTTGTACTAACTCAGCAGAAATAAAATTGTGAGTAGCCCCATAATCAATTAACACAACTACCTCTTGACCGGAAATTACCCCCTTTCCTTTCATGGTTTGAGGTGGAATGAGCCCTACAATAGAGTTCATTGATAACCCAACCGCTTTACCTATCACAGCTCGCTCACCTTCAATCAGCTCCTCGCTCCCTACCTCATTACTCAATCCTTCTATCTCATCATCATGTACTAGAAGCACCTGCAGTTCCTTAGATTTACACGTGTGCCTAATAGAGTATTTCTCATCACAGTGGAAGCAAAGTCCCTTCTCTCGCTTATTCTTAAATTCATCTTCACTGAGCTTTTTAAAACCAAAAATGGTTGTAGCAACAGGAGCAATGTTTCGTGTTTCGGTTGGCATTGCAAGACGTTGGCCGGTGGTTGGTGCGTTGAAGGTCGTATGTCAGTAAGGTGAATTTTGCCAATTTGGGTTGTGATAAGACATAAAATGTCATGTTTTTATCCATTAATACTTGTATTTTTGTGATTAATTGATGTCTAAATGTACTGATATCCTTATATTTTGATTTAGGTCACAATTGGATGATTATGGCATAAATTAGAGGAAATGAGTGAAGAAGGACCAAAGTGAAAGAAATTAAAAGTTCAAGGACTAAATTGTAAATATCCAAAGGTTTAACCGAAAGGTGAAACAAAGGAGTGAAAGATTTGAAGGTCAATTGATGGAAGACTTAAAGTATTAGAAGAAGAAAAACAAGAAAAAGAGGCCAAGGAAAAGAGAAGATGAAAGCTCAAGGACCAAGTTACAAATAATTCCTAGATGAGACAATCGATGTAATGAAGATTCAAGAGTTTTAGAGGTCAATTGGATGAAGAAAGAAGTCAAAGACGTGAAATATAGTTGAAGTACGATCGAAAGGGTTATGCACCGATTTTTAGCATCATATCGGGACCCATTTTCAACGTGGTAGACAGTCAAATTGGAAGATGACTTATGAATCAAAGTTTTAACTTTAAGTTTTATTTCCAACACAACTTGAATCATCTCAATCGGACATCGAGAGAGAAAGTTATGACCAAAATACTGAAAGCTATCTGGCGGAGAAAACCGTATAACCATGTGGTCGCGTGGTTCATTTTCCATGCTGTCGCACAAACCATTTCAGCAATCTCAGGACCCTGTTTTGAAATAACCATGCGGTAGCACATAATATAACCATGCGATCGCATGGTAGAAACTTTTGACGCGATTTTTAGTTTCCTTTTTCCGTCCAACCATGTACGGAAACAAATCTTTTTACCGTATAAATACCCCAAAACTCATCCAAAACCTAGAGAACACTCCCAAATCACTTTTCTCTCTTTTGTGCTCTAAAATTGAAGATGTCTAGCTAATTTCTCATAGTTAGTCGAGGATATTGAAGCCCCGGAATCTATACAACTATGAGATCGAATTCTTTTATTAGTTTAATTCATGTTTTTGGGTATTGAACATTCTTTTGCACTTATTTTCAATGATTGTTGTGT
>NW_019265455.1:0-930 GCF_002742605.1 Olea europaea var. sylvestris
AGAAAAGCTGCTGCTGTGTTAGAGAGTGGAGGTATGATTAGCAAATATGAATCAAGATATCAGGGTGATAATTTTAAATCTTCAAGGAGCATAAATTGCTTCGCTAAGCAATTGAGAAATAATGCTGCAAAGTCCAACACTAGAAATAGTGGCTCCAAATTCAGTGAGAAGTCCATGTGTACTAACAATAGGGTAAGTGACAGATGTGACTCCCATGCTTGCAGCTGTAACTATCATTATGATTACAGAACTAGGGCAGAGAGAGCAGGTCGTGAGCCTAGACATGTTAGCAAGTCAGAGTCAACATCAGATATATCAAAACCATACTATCGTCGTAAGAAGTACAATCGAATTGTGTGCACACGTGAGATAAATGAACGAACAAAAAGCAAAATTATTGCTGGAAACATTGCATCTAATACCAGGAGATTTTGGGAACCAATGGATTTGAACAAGAAATACATCCGAAGCAACTCAGATACTGATGTTACTTTGAGATCTACTCTGAAGGTTGAAGCTAGTGAATCTGATCAGCTTCCTGGAACATTGGGTGCCACTATTTCTGATGAGGTGACAGATATTTCAGTTCAAGTCAATCGTGAGGATAAGCTAGTACGAAAATTAACAAAGCCGAGAATTGAAACTCCTAGAAACGGACAAAATGGATTACTTGAAATGGCAAAGTCCACACAATACTCAGAGAAGGTAGATGAACATGGCGAATTGTGTCCTATGACAAGATCCTTGCATGGGACACTAGATTCCTCAATGAGCAGCTCTTCTAATTCAGAGAACTTCTCCTCCTGCCTCAGTGAGGGTGACAGCAATTCATCTTCAAACCCCCAAAATTTGGAATCATCACCCAACTCGGATTCAGAAGATACCAGCCCAAATTCAGAGCGAAGAGAAACTTCACATTGCCTTGAAAAT
>NW_019265455.1:9190-9993 GCF_002742605.1 Olea europaea var. sylvestris
TCACAGCAAAGGCTGACCACCAAACCAAGCCTTATTGTACAGTCCTGATTTTATTTTTCATTAGCATGTACATTTTTGTATTTAAATGTTTTCTAACTAGTCAGGAGATTCTTATCAGGTAGAAAAGGCTTTTAGGGAAGGAACTGCTCGGCAAAATGCACACAGCACTTTTGTATGTCTTGCTATAAAATTGCTTAAAGATCGTGTACATGTTGCATGCAAGGAAATTATTACTTTAGAAAAGCAGGTAATGAACATTCAATATTGTAGATTACCGAGTTTGAATCTCATCTTCAATTTTAATATTTTTCTCTGATTTTCCTTTGAATTGTAATTAAACAGATGAAACTTCTTGAAGAAGAGGAAAAGGAAAAGCGCGAGGAAGAAGAACGCAAGGAACGCAGGAGAACAAAAGAAAGGGAAAAAAAGGTTCGAAGAAAGGAAAGATTAAGAGAAAAGGAAAACAGGGAGAAAAAAATTGCTGAATCAAACCAAGATTCTGTGGTCTCAGATGTTACAAAGGAGGAATCACCAATTAATCTTGACAATGATGAAAACGTCATTAGCAACAGAAACACTCTTGGTGAAGTAGGTGAAGCTGTCCCATCCAGTCCTTTATCCCCGGACATTCAGGATAACCAAATTTTGGACCAGTATATTTATTCAGATATGCAAAACTACTCTGAAGATAGTCCTGATGGGGAATATGTCAACGTAAAAGATTGGAAAAGTTCAGTCCCATATGATCACTTCAAATATTCTCGTAGGAAGCCAAAGTTTTGGAAAGATTTCCAACACGATTT
>NW_019265456.1:0-9991 GCF_002742605.1 Olea europaea var. sylvestris
AAAAACAAACAAACCTGAAGTTATCATGAAATCAAAAACCACTTTTCATTGGCTCGATTCCAGTCGAATTAGACTAGCAACTCGCCAAAAATGAACAAGCCCGAAGTTTTCGTGAAATCGAAAACCACTTTTCATTGGCTCGATTCCAATCGAATTAGACTAGCAATTTGACGAAAACGATAATACTAGAAGTTATCATGAAATCAAACCCCACTTTCCATTAGCTTGATTCCAATCGAATTAGACTAACAATTCACCAAATACGAACAAACCTGAAGTCATCATGAAATCAAAAACCAATTTCCATCGGCTTGATTCCAATCGAATTAGACAAGCAATTCGTCGAAAACAAGCAAACCCTAAATTATCATGAAATCAAAAACCACTTTACGTTAGCTCGATTCCAATCGACTTAGCCTAGCAATTCGCAAAAAAACAACAAACCCGAAGTTATCATGAAATCAAACACCACTTTTCATTGGCCCAATTCCAGTCGAATTAGACTAACAATTAGCCAAAAATGAAGAGACCCGAAGTTATCATGAAATAAAAAACAACTTTTTATTAGCTCGATTCCAATCAAATTAGACAAGCAATTCGTCGAAAACAAACAAACCCGAAGTAATCATGAAATCAAAAAATCACTTTTCATTAGCTCCATTCCAATCGAATAAAACTAGCAATTTGCCGAAAACGAACTAACCTGAAGTTGTCATGAAAACAAAAACTACTTTTCATTGGCTCGATTCTAATCAAGTTAGACTAGCAATTTGCCAAAAACGAAGAAACCCGAAGTTATCATGAAATCAAAAGCCACTTTTCATTGGCTCGATTCCAATCCAATTAGACTAGCAATTTGTCGAAAATGATGAAACCCGAAATTATCATGAAATCAAAAATCACTTTTCGTTTACTACATTCCAATTGAATTCGACAGGCAATTCGACAAAAAATGACCCAACCCGAATTTATCAGGAAATCAAAAACCACTTTTCATTGGCTCGATTCCGATCCAAATAGACTAACAATTTGCTGAAAATCATCAAACTCGAAGTTTTCATGAAATCAAAACAACTTTTCATTGGCTTGATTCCAATCGAATTAGACTAGCAATTCGCCAAAAAAGAAAAAATCGAAGTTATCGTGAAATCAAAAACCACTTTTCATTGGCTCGATTCCAATAGAATTAGACTAATAATTTGCCAAAGACGAACAAACTCGATGTTATCAAGAAATCAAAAGCCACTCTTCATTGGCTTGATTCTAATCGAATTAGACGAGCAATTTGCCAAACACGAAAAATCCCGGAGTTATCTTGAAATCAAGAACCACTTTCAATTGGCTCGATTCCTATCAAATTAGACTAGCATTTTGCCAAAAATGAACAAACCCGAAGTTATAAAGAAATGAAAAACCACTTTTCATCGGCTCGATTCCAATCGAATTAGAGTTGCATTTCGCCAAAAACGAACAAACCTAAAGTCATCATGAAATCAAAAATCACTCTTCATTGGCTCGATTCCAATCGAATTAGACTAGCAATTTGATGAAAACGATAATAGTAGAGGTTATCATGAAATCAAACACCACTTTCCATTGGCTTGATTCCAATCGAATTAGACAAACAATTCCCCAAAAACGAACAAACCCGAAGTCATCATGAAATCAAAAACCACTTTCCATTGGCTCGATTCCAATCGAATTAGACAAGCAATTCACCGAAAACAAACAAACCCTAAATTATTATAAAATCAAAAGCCACTTTATGTTAGCTCGATTCCAATCGACTTAGCCAACCAATTCGCCAAAAAACAACAAACCCGAAGTTATCAAGAAATGAAACACCACTTTTCATTGGCCCGATTCCAATCGAATAATACTAGCAATTGTCCAAAACGAACAGACCCGAAGTTATCATGAAAACAAAAACCACCTTTCACTGGCTCGATTCCAATCGAATTATACTAGGAATTTGCCAAAAATGAAGAAACCTGAAGTCATCATGAAATCAAAAGCCACTTTTCATTGGCTCTATTTCAATCGAATTAGACTAGCAATTTCATGAAAACGATCAAACCCAAAGTTATCATGAAATCAAAAATCACTTTTCATTTGCTACATTCCAATTGAATTCGACAGGCAATTCGACAAAAAATGACCCAACCCCAATTTATCAGGAAATCAAAAACCACTTTTCATTGGCTCGATTCCAATCCAAATAGACTAACAATTTGCTGAAAATCATCAAACTCGAAGTTTTCATGAAATCAAAACAACTTTTCATTGGCTCGATTCCAATCGAATTAGACTAGCAAATCGCTAAAAAAGAACAAACCCGAAGTTATCGTGAAATCAAAAACCACATTTCATTGGCTCGATTCCAATCGAAGCAATTCGCCAAAAACAAACAAACCCAAAGTGTTCATGAAATCAAAAACCACTTTTCATTGGCCCGATTCCAATCGAATTAGACTAGCAATTCGCCAAAAATGAATAAACCCCAAGTTATCTAGAAATCAAAACAACTTTTCATTGGCTCGAGTCCAAACGAATTGGACTAGCAATTCGTCGAAAACAAACAAACCCGAAGTTATCATGAAATCAAAAACCACCTTTCGTTGGCTCCATTCCAATCGAATTAGACTAGTAATTTGCCAAAAACGAACAAACCTGAAGTTATCATGAAAATAAAAACCACTTTTCATTGGCTCAGTTCCAATCGAATTAGGCTAGCAATTCGTCAAAAATGAACAAACCCGAAGTTATAATGAAATCAAAAACCACTTTTCATTGGCTCGATTCCAATCGAATTAGACTAGCAATTTGTCGAAAATGATCAAACCCGAAGTCATCATGAAATCAAAAACTACTTTTCATTGGATCGATTCCAATCAAATTAGACTAGCAATTCGACAAAAACAAACCAAATCGAAGTTATCATCAAATCAAAAACCAATTTTCATCGGCTCGATTCCAATTGAATTAGACTAGCAATTTACTGAAAAGGATCAAACCCGAAGTTTTCATGAAATCAAAAACCACTTTTCATTGGCTCGATTCCAATCGAATTAGACTAGCAATTCTCTAAAAAAGAACAAACCCAAAGTTATCATGAAATCAAAAACCACGTTTCATTGGCTTGATTCCAATTGAATTAGACTAGCAATTAGCCAAAACGAACAAACCCAAAGTGTTCAGGAAATCAAAAACCACTTTTCATTGGCTCGATTCCAATCAAATTAGACTAGCAATTCGCCAAAAATGAATAAACCCCAAGTTATCTAGAAATCAAAACATCTTTTCATTGGCTCGAGTCCAAACGAATTGGACTAGCAATTCGTCGAAAACAAACAAACCCGAAGTTATCATGAAATCAAAAACCACTTTTCGTTGGCTCCATTCCAATCGAATTAGACTAGCAATTTGGTGAAAACGAACAAACCTGAAGTTATCATGAAAATAAAAACCACTTTTCATTGGCTCGATTCCAATCGAATTAGGCTAGCAATTCGTCAAAATCGATCAAACCCGAAGTTATAATGAAATCCAAAACCACTTTTCATTGGCTCGATTCCAATCGAATTAGACTAGCAATTTGTCGAAAATGATCAAATCCGATGTCATCATGAAATCAAAAACTACTTTTCATTGGCTCGATCCCAATCGAACTAGACTAGCAATTTGACAAAAACAAACCAACCCAAAGTTATCATCAAATCAAAAACCAATTTTTATTGGCTCGATTCCAATCAAATTAGACTAGTAACTTGCCGAAAAAGATCAAATCCGAAGTTTTCATGAAATTAAAAACCACTTTTCATTGGCTCGATTCCAATCGAATTAGACTAGCAATTCGCTAAAAAAGAACAAACCCAAAGTTATCGTAAAATCAAAAACCACCTTTCATTGGCTCGATTCCAATCGAATTAGACTAGCAATTCGCCAAAAATGAACAAACCCAAAGTGTTCATGAAATCAAAAACCACTTTTCGTTGGCTTGATTCCAATCGAATTAGACTAGCCATTCGCCAAAAATGAATAAACCCGAAGTTATCTAGAAATCAAAACCACTTTTCATTGGCTCGATTCAATTCGAATTGGACTAACAATTTCCCAAAGACGAACAAACTCGATGTTATCAAGAAATCGAAATCACTTTTCATTGGCTCGATTCCAAACGAATTAGACTAGGAGTTCGTCGAAAAAAACAAGACCGAAGTTATCATAAATCAAAAACCACTTTTCATTGGCTCGATTCCAATCGAATTAGGCTACCAATTTGCCAAAACGAATAAACCCGACGTTATCATGAAAATAAAAACCGCTTTTCATTGGCTCGATTCGAATCGGATTAGACTAACAATTCGCTAAAAGCAAACAAGCAGGAAGTTATCATGAAAACAAAAATAACTTTTCATTGGCTCGATTCCAATCGAATTAGATAAGCAATTCGTCAAAAAGAAACAAACCCAAATTTATCATGAAATCAAAATCCACTTTTCCTTGGCTCGATTCCAATCGAATTAGATCAACAATTCCCCGAAAACGAACAAGCCCGAAGTTTTCATGAAATCAAAAATCACTTTTCATTGGCTCAATTCAAATCGAATTGGTCTAGCAATTCGCTAAAAACAAACAAACCCGAAGTTATCATGAAATCAAAAAACACTTTTCATTGGCTCGATTCCAATCGAATTATCCAGCAATTCGCCAAAAATGAACAAGCCCGAAGAGTTCATGAAATCGAAAACCACTTTTCATTGGCTCGATTCCAATCCAATTAGACTAGCAATTCGCCAAAAATGAATAAACCCCAAGTTATCTAGAAATCAAAACAACTTTTCATTGCCTCGAGTCCAAACGAATTGGACTAGCAATTCGTCGAAAACAAACAAACCCGAAGTTATCATGAAATCGAAAACTGCTTTTCATTGGCTCGATTCCAATCAAATTAGACTAGCAATTTGTCGAAAACGATTGAACCCAAAGTTATCATGAAATCAAAAACAACTTTTCATTGGCTCGATTCCAATCGAATTAGACTAGCAATTCGATAAAAACAAACCAACCCGAAGTTATCATCAAATCAAAAACCAATTTTCATTGGCTCAATTCCAATCGAATTAGAATAGTAACTTGCCGAAAATGATCAAACCCGAAGTTTTCATGAAATAAAAAACCACTTTTCATTGGCTCGATTCCAATCGAATTAGACTAGCAATTCTCCAAAAAAGAACAAAGCCGACGTTATCATGAAATCAAAAACAACTTTTCATTGGCCTGATTCGAAACAAATTAGACTAGCGATTCGCCCAAATGAACAAACCCGAAGTTATTGTGAAATCAAAAACCACTTTTCGTTGGCTCGATTCCAATCGAATTTGACTAGTAGTTTGCCAAAAATGAACAAACCCGAAGTTATAATTAAATCAAAAATCACTTTTCATTAGCTAGATTCCAATAGAATTAGACTAGCAATTTGCTAAAAATGAATGAACCCGAAGTTATCTAGAAATCAAAATCACTTTTCATTAGCTCGATTCCAAACGAATTAAACTAGCTGTTCATCGAAAAAAACAAGCCCGAAGTTATCATGAAATCAAAAACCACTTTTCATTGGCTCGATTCCAATCGAATTAGGCTACCAATTTGCTGAAACGAATAAAGCCGAAGTTATCATGAAAATAAAAAGCGCTTTTCATTGGCTTGATTGCAATCAAATTAGACTAACAATTCGCCAAAAGCAAACGAACCGGAAGTTATCATGAAAACAAAAACCACTTTTCATTGCCTCGATTCTAATCGAATTTGACAAGCAATTCATCAAAAAGAAACAAACCCAAAATTATCATGAAATCAAAAACCACTTTTCCTTGGCTCGGTTCCAATCGAATTAGACTAGCAATTCGTCGAAAACGAACAAGCCAGAAGCTTTCATGAAATCAAAAACCACTTTTCATTGACTCGATTCCAATCGAATTGGACTAGCAATTCGCTAAAAACAAACAAACCAGAAGTTATCATGAAATCATAAACCACTTTTCATTGGCTTGATTCCAGTCGAATTAGACCAGCAATTTGCTAAAAATGAACAAGCCCGAAGTTTTCATGGAATCGAAAATCACTTTTCATTGGTTCGATTCCAATCGAAATAGACTAGCAATTTGACGAAAATGATAATAGTAGAAGTTATCATGAAATCAAACACCACTTTCCATTGGCATGATTCCAATCGAATTAGACTAATAATTCACCAAAAACGAACAAACCCGAGGTCATCATGAAATCGAAAACAACTTTCCATTGGCTCGATTCCAATGGAATTAGACAAGCAATTCGTCGAAAACAAACAAACCCTAAATTATTATGAAATCAAAAACCACTTTACGCTAGCTCTATTCCAATCGACTTAGCCTAGCAATTCGCCAAAAAACAACAAACCCGAAGTTATCATGAAATCAAACACCCCTTTTCCTTGGCCCGATTCCAATCGAATTAGACTAACAATTCGTCAAAAATGAAGAGACCCAAAGTTATCATGAAATCAAAAACAACTTTTCATTAGCTCGATTGCAATCGAATTAGACAACCAATTTGTCGAAAACAAACAAACCCGAAGTAATCGTTAAATCAGAAGCCACTTTTCATTAGCTCCTTTCCAATCGAATAAAACTAGTAATTTACTGAAAACGAACAGACCCGAAGTTATCATGAAAACAAAAAACACTTTTCATTGGCTCAATTCCAATCGAATTAGAATAGCAATTTGCCAAAAATGAAGAAATCAGAAGTTATCATGAAATCAAAAGCCACTTTTCATTGGCTCGATTCCAATCGAATTAGACTAGCAATTTGTCGAAAATGATCAAACACGAAGTTATCATGAAAGCAAAAATCACTTTTCATTTGCTCGATTCCAATCGAATTAGACGGGCAATTTGACAAAAACGACCCAACCCGAATTTATCAAGAAATCAAAAACCACTTTTCATTGGCTCGATTCCAATCAAATTAGGCTAGCAAATCCCTGAAAATGTTCAAACCCGAAGTTTTCATGAAATGAAAAACCACTTTTCATTGGCTCGATTCCAATCGAATTAGACTAGCAATTCGCTGAAAATCATCAAACCCGAAGTGTTCATGAAATCAAAAACCACTTTTTATTGGCTCGTTTCCAATCGTATAAGACTAGCAACTCGCCAAAAATGAATAACCCCGAAGTTATCGTGAAATCAAAAACCACTTTTCACTGGCTCGATTCCAAACGAATTAGACTAGCAATTCGCCAAAAATGAATAAACCCCAAGTTAACTAAAAGTCAAAACCACTTTTCATTGGCTCGATTCCAAACGAATTGGACTAGCAATTCGTCAAAAATAAACAAACCCGAAGTGATCATGAAATCAAAAACCACTTTTCATTAGCTCGATTCCAATTGAATTAGACTAGTAATTTGTCGAAAACGATCAAACCCGAAGTCGTCATGAAATCAAAAACAACTTTTCATTGGCTCGATTCCAATCAAATTAGACTAGCAATTCGATAAAAACAAACCAACCCGAAGTTATCATCAAATCAAAGACCAATTTTCATTGGCTCAATTCCAATCGAATTAGACTAGTAACTTGTCGAAAATGATCAAACCTGATGTTTTCGTGAAATAAAAAACCACTTTTCATTGGCTCGATTCCAATCGAATTAGACTAGCAATTCTCCAAAAATGAACAAAGCCGACGTTATAATGAAATCAAAAACCACTTTTCATTGGTTTGATTCGAATCGAATTAGACAAGCGATTCGCCAAAAATGAACAAACCCGAAGTTATCGTGAAATCAAAACCATTTTTCGTTGGCTCGATTCCAATCGAATTTGACTAGTAGTTTGCCAAAAATGGACAAACCCGAAGTTATAATGAAATCAAAAATCACTTTTCATTAGCTAGATTCCAATGGAATTAGACTAGCAATTCGCCAGAAATGAATGAACCCAAAGTTATCTAGAAATCAAAATCACTTTTCATTGGCTCGATTCCAAACGAATTAGACTAGCAGTTCGTCCAAAAAAATAAGCCCGAAGTAATCATGAAATCAAAAACCACTTTTCATTGGCTCGATTCCAATCGAATTAGGCTACCAATTTGCCAAAATGAATAAAGCCACTTTTCATTGGCTCGATTCTAGTCGAATTAGACTAGCAATTCGCCAAAAATGAACAAGCCCGAAGTTATCTAGAAATCAAAACCACTTTTCATTGGCTCGATTCCAATCGAATTAGACTAACAATTTGCTAAAGACGAACAAACTCGATGTTATCAAGAAATCGAAAGCCACTTTTCATTGGCTCGATTCTAATCGAATTAGACTAGTAACTTGCCGAAAATGATCAAACCTGAAGTTTTCATGAAAGAAAAAACCAGTTTTCATTGGCTCGATTCCAATCGAATTAGACTAGCAATTCTCCAAAAGCCGACGTTATCATAAAATCAAAAACCACTTTTCATTGGTTTGATTCGAATCGAATTAGACTAGCGATTCGCCAAAAATGAACAAACCCGAAGTTATCGTGAAATCAAAACCACTTTTCGTTGGCTCGATTCCAATCGAATTTGACTAGTAGTTTGCCAAAAATGAACAAACCCGAAGTTATAATGAAATCAAAAATCACTTTTCATTAGCTAGATTCCAATGGAATTAGACTAGCAATTCGCCAAAAATGAATGAACCCAAAGTTATCTAGAAATCAAAATCACTTTTCATTGGTTCGATTCCAAATAAATTAGACTAGCAGTTCGTCCAAAAAAATAAGCCCGAAGTAATTATGAAATCAAAAACCACTTTTCATTGGCTCGATTCTAATCGAATTAGACGAGCAATTTGCCAAAAATGAACAAACCTGAAATTATCATAAAATCAAACACCACTTTCAATTGGCTCGATTCCAATTTAATTAGACTAGCATTTTGTCAATAACGAACAAACCCGAAGTTATCATGAAATGAAAAACCACTTTTCATTGGCTCGATTCCAATCGAATTAGACTAGCATTTCGCCAAAAACGAACAAACCTGAAGTCATCACGAAATCAAACATCACTTTCCACTGGCTCGATTCCAATCGAATTAGACTAACAATTAGCCGAAAACGAACAAACCCGAAGTTATCATGAAATCAAAAACCAGTTTACGTTAGCTCGATTCCAATCGACTTAGCCTAGCAATTCGCTAAATAACAACAAACCCGAAGTTATCATGAAATCAAACACCACATTTCATTGGCCCGATTCCAATCGAATAAAACTAGAAATCTGTCCAAAACGAACAGACCCGAAGTTATCATGAAAATAAAAACCACTTTTTATTGGCTCGATTCAATAGAATTAGACTAGGAATTTGCCAAAAATGAAGAAACCTGAAGTTATCACAAAATCAAAAGCCACTTTTCATTGGCTCAATTCCAATCAAATTAGCCTAGCAATTTGCCGAAAATAATCAAACCCGAAGTTATCATGAAATCAAAAATCACTTTTCATTTGCTCGATTCCAATTGAATTAGACTGGCAATTCGCCAAAACGACCTAACCCGAATTTCTCAGGAAATCAAAAACCACTTTTCATTGGCTCAATTCCAATCAAATTAGACTAGCAATTTGCTGAAAATGATCAAACCCGAAGTTTTCATGAAATCAAAGACCACTTTTCATTGGCTCGATACCAATCGAATTAGACTACCAATTCGCCAAAAATGAACAAACCCGAAGTGTTCATGGAATCAAAAACCACTTTTCATTGGCTCGATTCCAATCGAATTGGACTAGCAATTCGCCAAAAATGGATAAACCCCATGTAATCTAGAAATCAAAACCACTTTTCATTGGCTCGATTCCAAACGAATTACACTAGCAATTCGTCGAAAACAAAGAAACCCGAAGTTATCATGAAATCAAAAACCACTTTTCATTGGCTCCATTCCAATTGAATTAGACTAGCAATTT
>NW_019265457.1:0-343 GCF_002742605.1 Olea europaea var. sylvestris
GGGACGATTTCGGGCTGGATTCACTTACCGAATTTGAAACGAGCCTCTTTCCTAGTTCAGAACGAGTTACTCCTAAACTCACCTTGAAACTAGCAAGAATGTAACCATGGTCTTCAAGACAAAAATAGCTATTATTTCATTATTCAGGGGAAAAAAATCATTTACATTTGGCAAGCACACGAAAAACTGAGCGTCTTTTCACTACTTTTTATTTAGTGGATAGTAGTAAAAATTTTGAACATTCTCAAAACATGAAAAACAAATGTTTAAATAAAATTTTATTTAAACAAATTTTAAAAAATATAAAAATATAAAATTCAAACATTTAAAATTTAAAAGATAA
>NW_019265457.1:9512-9987 GCF_002742605.1 Olea europaea var. sylvestris
GATGATGAAAAGTGTGCATGCATTATCATCTATAGCTGATCGAGAATTGGCATTTTGGTCATTAAATTAGCACGCTACACACATGATATCCCCTAAATTTTTGAGAATGTCGAAAGTAACGTGTCTGAGGAATCATATGGGTGCCGAGCTTTGGAAATAAAGTAATGTTTTACAGATGATCGCTTATTGGAGATTTTTTCACAAAAGGAAAAACACGTTTATACATTTTTACCCTTTTAGTAGGCATCACATGAGTGTTTCTTGCTAATTTATTGGCTTAGATTTTTTTTTCTTTTTTGGGAATGATGAACGCGCACACTCTTTCCTTAGGTTGGGGACCAAGATCTACGAATGGAAGGTTAGGAACCACATTGTTACAATTATCCAAGGTCGAGGGCACCAACAAAAATTTAACCATTATATTACTAGAATTAACATGAAACGAAAGCCAAAAGTCAAAATAGATTATCGGGGC
>NW_019265458.1:0-559 GCF_002742605.1 Olea europaea var. sylvestris
TTTTCTCACTTTATTCCCGTTGTCGAAAGACCGGGGAAGATAAGCAAGAAGTCTTTGAGCGAAGAAGTTGTCCTTGGATAAGTGCGAGAATATACCTTTCAAAGTCAGTCCCTCAGGTCGGTACTTCCATGGCCATGGTAGCCACGTGTCATTACCCCCATTGGCATAGCTAGACGATCTTCACTCTCTCGATCCCTTTGAAAACCATTTGCCTATCTATTTGATCTGACCAGGTAAATCGACCTATCCCCCAGCGTACCGGAGCTTTTCTACCCGCGGAAGATCTTTTTTCTCTTTTTCAAATGATCGATTCATTCCTCAATCGCAGCAGGCAGACCTTCTTAATAATAGATCATTTCAAGCCCTTCTACGCCTATCTTCCCCTCTGCGTCTTGAACAGAAGCTCAAGTGCACGAAGACCCTCTTACTTAAGCAGGTGCTATCACTTAAGAAAATCTCCGGGTCATTCTTCAAGACTACCACCTTCCTTCTCTTCGGGCATTGGAAGATGAATCAACTCCATATAAGCTGGATGACCCGGGCCTTCTTTGTGGCTTGG
>NW_019265458.1:9516-9984 GCF_002742605.1 Olea europaea var. sylvestris
GCTTGGGGAAATAGAAAGAGGTTCTTCGGAAGGCCAACGTTGGGCAGTACGATAACCTCGTAGTCGCATCAGTAACCATTGTGAACGTAGGAGCCCAAAGCCTATCGATCATTGAACTATAGAGTGGAGTAAGGAGTAAGAAAGCGATGTCTTAAGAAGCCTTCTGTCTAGCTCTGCACACGGTGGCTGCTGCATTAAAGAAAGAAAATATTCATTTTCTTTATCAGTTAAGATCTAGTAAGAAAAAGGGAATTGCTTTATCCCGCAAGTAAAGTAAGGAAGATTCTGGCTTAGCTCATTCACTCCTAAACAAGAGAAAGTTGGACATTCGATCACCTACTCCATTGACAACGGATTTCACTACCATTCTCATTTTCGGGCAACTTTCACGCTCTCCTTTGCCACTGCATGACTAGATCAGATCACACAGATAGACAAAAGACAACAAAAGAAGATGAAAATGGCGGG
>NW_019265459.1:0-990 GCF_002742605.1 Olea europaea var. sylvestris
TTCAATCTTGATGTTCTTTAGTCTTGATGTGTTTTTTGCCTCCTTTTGCAATTAATTCTCTTCCCTCATTATGTTTTGAGAATTGGCATCCATATTCCCTCTAAAGAGTGTCAAAAGATCTCTAAAAATCGTGTATATCATAGGCTAAACAGAAGTTTCATTGTTGGAATTGAATTCTGAAGAAAACAAAAAATTTGGATGGATTTGGCTTGGGCGGCGCCCAGTAGAAAATGGGACGGCTTCCCAGGCATACAAAATAGGTCTTGTAATGGAGTTCAAGAGCCAAGAGGATATAACTGGGCGGTTGCCGAGTTATAAAAACTTCTAGAATTTTCCTTTTAGCAGTTTCTTCATTCTTTTTCCATCTTGGTCCTCCATGTTAAATTACTTTGATTTTGGTACTTCAACTTTTATTCAAATGCATATTAGTCTTCAAACATCTATCCATCGACCAATTGATCATTATTTCTTTTCCAATTTCATAGAAATGGGGTCCAAAATTGAAATAAGATGAGACTAATCGAAATTAAGTAAAAATTCAATGTTAAGACGACATAAAAGCTTAGTAATAAGGCCTAAATAACGGCAGAAAAATGCAATTATCAAACATCACAAACTAAAAACTTTGTTTGTCCTCGAATAAAACAAAACAAAACTTAGGAATAAATCATATTACTAACCCAAGCAAATCACCAATAAATAGATCAATTTTGAACTGCTTATCATATGCCTCAGGCTCAAATTTAAGCAACACTTTAAAAATATCCAAACAACGTCCAAAATAAATTTCTACTTATCTGATACTCGACTAAGTGTGTGTGATTAGTCAATATTGAGCTCATAACCATACTAGAACATAACCAATCAAGTGTTGTTGATTCACTTATAATCCCAATCCTCTCGTGGTCAGTTTTTCCTCACACCTCTCACGCAAAAATCACTCTTTATGCTTTTCTCTTCAATCTTGAGGCATTTCTAGCACATGTAGGT
>NW_019265459.1:9417-9982 GCF_002742605.1 Olea europaea var. sylvestris
AATCCTTTTTAATCTTAGTTCTACAACTTTAACAACACGATTAAATTTTTGAAGAATCAATGTTCCTATTTTATTTAACAATCTCTCCTGAATAATGTTAAATCTACTCTCATATATGACCCGACTATATTACTATGATGGATGCGAACATACAAGAATTCATGAATTTTTATGAACACTTAAAGATTCACATAGAATATAGCGATATATTTCTGTCCCCTATCGGACACTATAACAATTTACACCATGTTGAGCCTATTTTCCTTCTTTTGAATGCATAAAATAAGCCATCAAATTTATACAACTATCGTGCATAATAATTGTAGAGAAAATATATTCATGTAAATCATTCAAAATTAAAAAACGTGTTTTTTATGTCAAATATGTAAGATTAAAGATTAAAAACTCATAATACTAGTTCATCATTCTCCTGGCACAAAGAAATCTAGCCTAAGATGTTAAGAAGAAAATAAAAGATAAAATTTTTTTTATCACCCTGAAAATCTTGAATTCAATCTTGATGTTCTTTAGTCTTGATGTGTTTTTTGCCTCCTTTTGCAATTAA
>NW_019265460.1:0-879 GCF_002742605.1 Olea europaea var. sylvestris
CTCTATTTTTTTGGTATGCCGCTCGAGCAGAGCGAATGAACAATACATAGAGATACGATCATGACTTCGATTTGTGTTTCATTTTCAATCATTCTTATTTCGACCCTTTTAGCGACTTTGCGTCAGATCAAGCTTTTCAGGTGCTGTTTTCAATTGTTTTCATATCTTTCTAGATTTAGAAATCTACCTTATGATCTCCTGTTCTTACTCATTCTGATTTTTGTTTTCGTATCATGGATCTTGATTCGTTCGATGTCTCATTTGTACTCTAAAAAAAGGAACAGTTGTGTTCGTGTAGCTAATCTTATTTGGACCATTTCTACTTGTATTCTTCGTCTTTCTTCTTTCTCTTCTTGTTTGGTCGAGATTGTCTACTGTATGGATCAAGAAGCCCATGTCCATATGGTAGATCATCCGGCACCGGCCCCTACTGTTTCGGAAACGAAAGAGCGACTTCGGGACTTTCTCTCTTCCTTTGGGAAGAGAAGGGCCTATTCATCGTTCATAAATCGTATATCGGAGGAACTCGATTTGGAGCATGCTTCGCCAGGGGGGCGATACTCCAAATAATCAATAACCTTTCCCAGAGGCGCGGCCAATCTGGCCTAAATTCAGGGCAAAATGCCGCTGCGCAATTGACTATGCTAGTCGTTGACTGGGAAAAGAATAATCAACCAAATGGGTAACGGAGCAGCTCCCCTCTCGCTCAGTCCAGTCCGGAAATCCTCTTCGTGATTTCCAAGAAGTGACAAAGAAACAATAGTAGAAAGGAGTGTAGGATTGGTATGGGTCGCGCGCGGGCTGCCCCAGCTCCCAACTCATCTGGAGAATGAATTGGGCCCCTGTGTTGCTGATCTACTAGTTAATTCAAGATCTGGG
>NW_019265460.1:9663-9982 GCF_002742605.1 Olea europaea var. sylvestris
CCCTACGCGTACGCGGACTGAAGGACAAAAAGAAACTCCTCAACCTCTGAGTTCTTCAGTAGATAGGCGTGACGAGGAATCGCCTAGAATATAGAATCTAAATTGGCACCGGTTTTTTTGTGTCCACCGCTCCGTAGGCAAATATATATTTCAAAAGAAAAAAGAAAGCAAATTTCAAGAATTGCTTAATTAAATAAGATAAGGCGTCCAAAAGAAGAGTCAAGCTCTCACCCTTTAGTTTAGAAAAGTTTAGAAAGAAGGCTAAAGTCATCGGTTCAAATCCGATTAAAGGGCTTTTTCGCGGGTGTTTCAAACAAAC
>NW_019265460.1:22745-23107 GCF_002742605.1 Olea europaea var. sylvestris
TTGCACAGCGATTTGAGTCCTCCATTTTTCTTCTCGTCGGTTGAAGTATTCTACTACAACGAAGAAGGGGGTTAAAAGCATTGAAATCAAAGATTTTTAGAATTCATAAAAGGAGGTTTGAGTTCTTCAAGAAGTAAGAGCAAGAACCAGGGCCAAGTCGCAGCAATCACTCTGTGGAAAGTAAGGGATGGATATGAAACGGCATAAGAAGATTTCTCAGATTAAGAAGTTTCCGTTTCCAAGCAAAATTTCTTTCACTTTCATGATGATCATCAAGAAGAGAACTGCAATCCCATTCTGTTTTGGTGTCTTCCTAACAGTGCGGTGTCTCACTCTTCCTTCTTGCAGAACTCATCCAATTC
>NW_019265461.1:0-9981 GCF_002742605.1 Olea europaea var. sylvestris
GAATGGGCTAAAATTTGACAAGTTGATCGGAAACAAAAATCGCGCCAGGGGCAATTTCGTCATTTTTCGCGATGCTGTCGGAACGGGCTCAAATTTGACAGGTTGATCGGAAACAAAAATTGGTCCAGGGGCAATTTCATCATTTTACGCAATGGTATCGAAATGGGCTAAAATTTTGCTTGTTTATGGGAAACAAAAATTGCGCCGAGGGTAATTTCTTCATTTTTATCGACGGTGTCGGAATGGGCTAAAATTTGACAGGTTGATCGGAAAAAAAATCGTGCCAAGGGCAATTTCGTCATTTTTCGCGACGGAGTTGGAATGGGCTCAAATTTGACAGGTTGATCGAAAACAAAAATCGCGCCAGGGGCAATTTCGTCATTTTTCGCGACGGTGTCGGAATGGGCTCAAATTTGACAGGTTGATCGGAAACAAAAATCGTGCGGGGGCAATTTCGACATTTTTCGCGACGGCGTCGGAATGGGCAAAAATTTGACAGGTTGATTGGAAAAAAAATCGCGAAGGGGCAGGTTTCGTCATTTTTCCTGATGGTGTCGGAATGGGTTAAAATTCGACAGGTTGATCGGAAACAAAAATCGTGCCAAGGGTAATTTCGACATTTTTCTCGACGGTGTTGGAATGGGCTAAAATTTGGCTGGCTGAGTGGACGCGAAAATCGCGCCGGGCGCAATTTCGTCGTTTTTCGCGACGGTGTCGGAATGGCTAAAAGTTGACAGGTTGATCGGAAACAAAAACAGCGCCAGGGGCAATTTCGTCATTTTTCGCGACGGTGTCAAAATGGGCAGAAATTTGGCTGGTTCACTGGAAGCAAAAATCGCGCCGGCGGCAATTCGTCATTTTTCGGGACGGTGTCGGAATGGGCTAAAATTTGGCAGGTTTGTCGGAAACAAAAACCGCGCCTTGGGCAATTTCGTCATTTTTCGCGACAGTGACGGAATGGGCTAAAATTTGACTGGATGATCGGAAAGAAAAATCGCCCCAGGGGCAATTTCGTCATTTTTCGCGACGGTGTCGGAATGGGCGAAAATTTGCCAGGTTGATCGGAAACAAAAATCGCCCTAGGGGCGATTTAGTCATTTTTCGCGACGGAGTCGGAATGGGCTACAATTTGACAGGTTGATCGGAAACAAAAATCGCCACAGGGGCAATTTAGTCATTTTTTGCGACGGAGTCGAAATGGGATAAAATTTGACTGGTTGATCGGAAACAAAAATTGTGCTTGCGGCAATTTCGTCATTATTCGCGACGTTGTCGGAATGGGATAAAATTTGATAGATTGATTGGAAACAAAAATCGCCCCAGGGGTAATTTAGTCATTTTTCGTGACGGAGTCGGAATGGGCTAGAATTTGACAGGTTGATCGGAAACAAAAACCGCGCCAGGGGCAATTTCGTCATTTTTCGCGACGGTGTCGGAAGGGGCGGAGATTTTGCAGGTTGACTGGAAACAAAAATCGTGCTGAGGGCAATTTCATCATTTTTCGCGATGGTGTCGGAATGGGCTAAAATTCGACTGGTTGACTGGAAGAAAAAATCGCGCCGGGGGCAATTTCGTCATTTTTCGCGACGGTTTCGGAATGGGCTAAAATTTGACAGGTTGATCGGAAAAAAAATCGCGCCAAGGGCAATTTCGTCATTTTTCACGACGGAGTAGGAATGTGCTCAAATTTGACAGGTTGTTCGAAAACAAAAATCGCGCCAGGGGCGATTTCGTCATTTTTTGCGACGGTGTCGGATTGGGCTCAAATTTGACAGGTTGATCGGAAACAAAAATCGTCCCGGGGGCAATTTCGACATTTTTCGGGACGATGTCGAAATGGGCTAAGATTTGACATGTTGATTGGAAACAAGAATCGCGCCGTGTGCAGTTTCGTCATTTTTCCTGACGGTGTCGGAATGGGCTAAAATTCTACAGGTTGATCGGAAACAAAAATCGCCCCAGGGGCAATTTAGTCATTTTTCGGGACGGAGTCGGAATGGGCTAAAATTTGACAGGTTGATCGGAAACAAAAATCGCACCGGGGAAATTTCGTCATTTTTCGCGACTGTGTCGGAGTGGGCTAAAATTTGACAGGTTGATCCGAAAAAAAATCGCGCCCGGGCAATTTCGTCATTTTTCGCGACTGTGTCGGAGTGGGCTCAAATTTGACAGGTTGATCGGAAACAAAAATCGCGCCCGGGCAATTTCGTCATTTTTCGCTATGGTGTCGGAATGGGCTCAAATTTGACAGGTTGATCGGAAACAAAAATCGTGCTGGGGCAATTTCGACATTTTTCGCGACGGTGTCGAAGTGGGCTAAAATTGGACAGGTTGATTGGAAACAAAAATCGCGTCGTTGGCAATTTCGTTATTTTTCGCGACGGTGTAGGAATGGGCTAAAATTCGACAGGTTGATCGGAAACAAAAACCGCCCCAGGGGCAATTTAGTCATTTTTCGCGACGGTGTCGGAATGGGCTAAAATTTGACAGGCTGATCGGAAACAAAAACAGTGCCAGGGGCAATTTCATCATTTTTCGCGACGGTGTCGGAATGGGCTCAAATTTGACAGGTTGATCGGAAACAAACATCGGGCCAGGGGCAATTTCGTCATTTTTCGCAACGGTGTCGGAATGGGCTAAAATTTTGGTTGTTGACGGGGAACAAAAATTGCGCAGGGGGCAGTTTCTTCATATTTCACGACGGTGTTGGAATGGGCTCAAATTTGACAGGTTGATCGGAAACAAAATTCGTGCTGGGGGCAATTTCATCATTTTTTGCGACGGTGTCAAAATGGGCTAAAATTTGACAAGTTGATCGGAAACAGAAACCGCGCCTGGTGCAATTTCGTCATTTTTCGCGATGGTGTCGGAATTGGCTGAAATTTGGCTGGTTGATGGGAAGCAAAAATCACGCCGAGGGCAATTTCGTCCTTTTTCGCGACGGTGTCGGAATGGGCTAAAATTTGACAGGTTGATTGGAAACAAAAACCTCCCCAGGGGCAATTTAGTCATTTTTCGCGACGGAGTCGGAATGGACTAGAATTTGACAGGTTGATCGGAAACAAAAACCGCGCCAGGGGTAATTTTGTCATTTTTCGCGACTTGTCGAAATGGGCTAAAACTTGACGGGTTGATCGGAAACAAAAATCGCGCCAAGGGCAATTTTGTCATTTTTCGCGACGGAGTCGGAATGGGCTAAAATTTGACAGGTTGATCGGAAACAAAAATCGTGCCTGGGGCAATTTCGTCATTTTTCGCAACGGTGTCGGAATGGGCTAAAATTTGACAGGTTGATCGGAAACAAAAATTGCCCTGGGGGCAATTTAGTCTTTTTTCGCGACGGAGTCGTAATGGGCCACAATTTGACAGGTTGATCGGAAACAAAAAACGCGCCAGGGGCAATTTCGCCATTTTTCGCGACGGTGTCGGAATGGGCTAAAATTTGACAAGTTGATCCGAAACAAAAATCGCCCCAGGGGCAATTTAGTCATTTTTCAAGACGGAGTCGGAATGGGCTAAAATTTAACAGGTTGATCGGAAACAAAAATCGTGCTTGGGGCAATTTCGTCATTTTTCGCGACGGTGTCGGAATGGGCCAAAATTTGAGAGGTTGATCGGAAACAAAAATCGCCCCAGGGGCAATTTAGTCATTTTTCGCGACGGAGTCGGAATGGGCTAGAATATGACAGGTTGATCGGAAACAAAAATCGCGCCAGGGTCAATTTCGTCATTTTTCGTGACGGTGTCGGAATGGGCGGAAATTTTACAGGTTGACTGGAAACAAAAACCGCGCTGAGGGCAATTTTGTCATTTTTCGCGACGGTGTCGGAATGGGCTGAAATTCGACTGGTTGACTGGAAGAAAAAATTGCGCCAAGGGCAATTTCGTCATTTTTCGCGACGGAGTAGGAATGGCCTCAAATTTGACAGGTTGATTGAAAACAAAAATCGCGTCAGGGGCAATTTCTTCATTTTTTCGCGGCGATGTCGGAATGGGCTCAAATTTGACAGGTTGATCGGAAACAAAAATCGTGCCAGGGGCAATTTCGACATTTTTCGCGACGGTGTAGAAATGGGCTAAAATTTGACAGGTTGATCGGAAACAAAAATCGCACCTTGGGCAATTTCGTCATTTTTCGCGACTGTGTCGGAATGGGCTAAAATTCGACAGGTTGATCGGAAACAAAAACCGCCCCAAGGTCAATTTTGTCATTTTTCGCGACGGAGTCGGAATGGGCTAAAATTTGACAGGTTGATCGAAAACAAAAATCGCGCCGGGGCAATTTCGTCTTTTTTCGCGACCGTGTCGGAGTGGGCTAAAATTTGACAGGTTGATCGGAAAAAACAGCGCCAGGGGCAATTTCGTCATTTTTCGCAACGGTGTCGGAATGGCCTGAAATTTGGCTGGTTGATTGGAAGCAAAAATCGCGCCGGGGGCAATTACGCCATTTTTCGCGACGGAGTCGGAATGGTCTCAAATTTGACAGGTTGATCTGAAACAAAAATCGCGCCAGGGGCAATATCGTCATTTTTTGCGACGGTGCCGGAATGGGCTAAAATTTCCCAGGTTGACGGGAAACAAAAATAGCGCGGGGGGCAATTTCCTCGTTTTTCGCGACGGTGTCAAAATGGGCTAAAATTTGACAGGTTGATAGGAAACAAAAATCATGCCGCGGGCAATTTCGTCATTTTACGCGACGGTGTCGGAATGGGCAAAAATTCGAACGGTTTATCGGAAACAAAAATCGTTCCAGGGGCAATTTCGTCATTTTTCGCAATAGTGTCGGAACGGGCTCAAATTTGACAGGTTGATCGGAAACAAAAATCGGGCCAAGGGCAATTTCGTCATATTTCGCGACGGTGTCGGAATGGGCTAAAATTTGACAGGTTGATCGGAAACAAAAATCGGGCCAGGGGCAATTTCGTCATTTTTCGCGACGGTATCGGAATGAGCTAAAATCCTGCTTGTTGATGGGAAACAAAAATTGCTCAGGGGGCAATTTCGTCATTTTTCGCGACGGTGTCGGAATGGGCTAAAATTTTACAAGTTGATCGGAAACAAAAATCGCGCCAGGGGCAATTTCGTCATTTTTCGCGATGCTGTCGGAACGGGCTCAATTTTGACAGGTTGATCGGAAACAAAAATCGGTCCAGGGGCAATTTCGTCATTTTTCGCAATGGTATCGAAATGGGCTACAATTCTGCTTGTTGATGGGAAACAAAAATTGCGCCGGGGGTAATTACTTCATTTTTATCGACGGTGTCAGAATGGGCTAAAATTTGACAGGTTGATCGGAAAAAAAAATCGTGCCAAGGGCAATTTCGTCATTTTTCGCGACGGAGTTGGAATGGGCTCAAATTTGACAGGTTGATCGAAAACAAAAATCGCGCCCGGGGCAATTTCGTCATTTTTTGGCGCGGTGTCGGAATGGGCTCAAATTGGAAAGGTTTATCGGAAACAAAAATCGTGCGGGGGCAATTTCGATATTTTTCGCGACGGTGTCGGAATGGGCGAAAATTTGACAGGTTGATTGGAAACAAAAATCGTGAAGGGGCCAGTTTCGTCATTTTTCCTGATGGTGTCGGAATCGGCTAAAATTTGACAGGTTGATCGAAAACAAAAATCGCGCCCGGGGCAATTTCGTCATTTTTTGGCGCGGTGTCGGAATGGGCTCAAATTGGAAAGGTTTATCGGAAACAAAAATCGTGCGGGGGCAATTTCGATATTTTTCGCGACGGTGTCGGAATGGGCGAAAATTTGACAGGTTGATTGGAAACAAAAATCGTGAAGGGGCCAGTTTCGTCATTTTTCCTGATGGTGTCGGAATCGGCTAAAATTTGACAGGTTGATCGAAAACAAAAATCGCGCCCGGGGCAATTTCGTCATTTTTTGGCGCGGTGTCGGAATGGGCTCAAATTGGAAAGGTTTATCGGAAACAAAAATCGTGCGGGGGCAATTTCGATATTTTTCGCGACGGTGTCGGAATGGGCGAAAATTTGACAGGTTGATTGGAAACAAAAATCGTGAAGGGGCCAGTTTCGTCATTTTTCCTGATGGTGTCGGAATCGGCTAAAATTTGACAGGTTGATCGAAAACAAAAATCGCGCCCGGGGCAATTTCGTCATTTTTTGGCGCGGTGTCGGAATGGGCTCAAATTGGAAAGGTTTATCGGAAACAAAAATCGTGCGGGGGCAATTTCGATATTTTTCGCGACGGTGTCGGAATGGGCGAAAATTTGACAGGTTGATTGGAAACAAAAATCGTGAAGGGGCCAGTTTCGTCATTTTTCCTGATGGTGTCGGAATCGGCTAAAATTTGACAGGTTGATCGAAAACAAAAATCGCGCCCGGGGCAATTTCGTCATTTTTTGGCGCGGTGTCGGAATGGGCTCAAATTGGAAAGGTTTATCGGAAACAAAAATCGTGCGGGGGCAATTTCGATATTTTTCGCGACGGTGTCGGAATGGGCGAAAATTTGACAGGTTGATTGGAAACAAAAATCGTGAAGGGGCCAGTTTCGTCATTTTTCCTGATGGTGTCGGAATCGGCTAAAATTTGACAGGTTGATCGAAAACAAAAATCGCGCCAGGGGCAATTTCGTCATTTTTCGCGACGGTGTCGGAATGGGCTCAAATTTGACAGGTTGATCGGAAACAAAAATCGTGCGGGGGCAATTTCGATATTTTTCGCGACGGTGTCGGAATGGGCGAAAATTTGACAGGTTGATTGGAAACAAAAATCGTGAAGGGGCCAGTTTCGTCATTTTTCCTGATGGTGTCGGAATGGGCTAAAATTCGACAGGTTGATCGGAAACAAAAATCGTGCCATGGGTAATTTCGACATTTTTCTCGACGGTGTTGGAATGGGCTAAAATTTGGCTGGTTGAGTGGAAGCGAAAATCGCGCCGGCGGCAATTCGTCATTTTTCGGGACGGTGTCGGAATGGGCTAAAATTTGGCAGGTTTGTCGGAAACAAAAACCGCGCTTTGGGCAATTTCGTCATTTGTCGCGACAGTGACGGAATGGGCTAAAATTTGACTGGATGATCGGAAAGAAAAATCGCCCCAGGGGCAATTTCGTCATTTTTCGCGACGGTGTCGGAATGGGCGAAAATTTGTCAGGTTGATCGGAAACAAAAATCGCCCCAGGGGCAATTTAATCATTATTCGCGACGTTGTCGGAATGGGATAAAATTTGACAGATTGATCGGAAACAAAAATCGCCCCAGGGGTAATTTAGTCATTTTTCGTGACGGAGTCGGAATGGGCTAGAATTTGACAGGTTGATCGGAAACAAAAACCGCGCCAGGGGCAATTTCGTCATTTTTCGCGACGGTGTCGGAAGGGGCGGAGATTTTGCAGGTTGACTGGAAACAAAAATCGTGCTGAGGGCAATTTCATCATTTTTCGCGATGGTGTCGGAATGGGCTAAAATTCGACTGGTTGACTGGAAGAAAAAATCGCGCCGGGGGCAATTTCGTCATTTTTCGCGACGGTTTCGGAATGGGCTAAAATTTGACTGGTTGATCGGAAAAAAAATCGCGCCAAGGGCAATTTCGTCATTTTTCACGACGGAGTAGGAATGTGCTCAAATTTGACAGGTTGTTCGAAAACAAAAATCGCGCCAGGGGCGATTTCGTCATTTTTCGCGACGGTGTCGGATTGGGCTCAAATTTGACAGGTTGATTGGAAACAAAAATCGTCCCGGGGGCAATTTCGACATTTTTCGGGACGATGTCGAAATGGGCTAAAATTTGACATGTTGATTGGAAACAAGAATCGCGCCGGGTGCAGTTTCGTCATTTTTCCTGACGGTGTCGGAATGTGGTAAAATTCGACAGGTTGATCGGAAACAAAAATCGCCCCAGGGGCAATTTAGTCATTTTTCGTGACGGAGTCGGAATGGGCTAAAATTTGACAGGTTGATCGGAAACAAAAATCGCGCCGGGGCAATTTCGTCATTTTTCGCGACTGTGTCGGAGTGGGCTAAAATTTGACAGGTTGATCCGAAAGAAAAACCGCGCCCGGGGCAATTTCGTCATTTTTCGCGACGGTGCCGGAATGGGCTAAAATTTCGCAGGTTGACGGGAAACAAAAATTGCGCGAGGGGCAATTTCGTCGTTTTTCGTGACGGTGTCAAAATGGGCTAAAATTTGACAGGTTGATCGGAAACAAAAATCGCGTCGGGGTCAATTTCGTCATTTTACGCGACGGTGTCGGAATGGGCTAAAATTCGAACGGTTTATCGAAAACAAAAATCGTACCAGGGGCAATTTCGTCATTTTTCGCGATTGTGTCGGAACGGGCCCAAATTTGACAGGTTGATCGGAAACAAAATTCGGGCCAGGGGCAATTTCGTCATTTTTCGCAACTGTGTCGGAACGGGCTAAAATTTGACAGGTTGATCAGAAAAAACCGCGCCAGGTGCAATTTCGTCATTTTTCGCAATGGTGTCGAAATGGCCTGAAATTTGGCTGGTTGATTGGAAGCAAAAATCGCGCCGGGGGTAATTTTGTCATTTTTTGCGACGGTGTCGGAATGGGCTAAAAATTGACAAGTTGATCGGAAACAAAAACAGCGCCAGGGGCAATTTCGTCATTTTTCGCGACGGAGTCGGAATGGGCTCAAATTTGACAGGTTGATCTGAAACAAAAATCGTGCCAGGGGCAACATCGTCATTTTTCGCGACGGTATCGGAATGGGCTAAAATTTGGCAAGTTGACGGGAAGCAAAAATTGCGCGGGGGCAATTTCGTCATTTTTCGCGACGGTGTGAAAATGGGCTAAAATTTAACAGGTTGATCGGAAACAAAAATCGTGCCGGGGGCAATTTCGTCATTTTACGTGACGGTGTCGGAATGGGCCAAAATTCGACAAGTTTATCGGAAACAAAAATCGCGCCAGGGGCAATTTCGTCATTTTTCGCGATGGTGTCGGAACGGGCTCAAATTTGACGGGTTGATCGGAAAAAAAAATCGGGCCAGGGGCACTTTCGTCATTTTTCGCGACGGTGTCGGAATGGGCTAAAATTTGACAGGATGATCGGAAACAAAAATCGCACCAGGGACAATTTCGTCATTTTTCGCGATGGTGTTGGAACGGGCTCAAATTTGACAGGTTAATCGGAAGCAAAAATCGGGCCAAGGGTAATTTCGTCATATTTCGCGACGGTGGGCTGAAATTCGACTGGTTGACTGGAAGAAAAAATAGTGCCGGGGGCAATTTCGTCATTTTTCGCGACGGTGTCGGAATGGGCTAAAATTTGACAGGTTGATCGGAAACAAAAATCGCGCCAAGGGCAATTTCGTCATTTTTCGCGACGGAGTAGGAATGGGCTCAAATTTGACAGGTTGATCGAAAACAGAAATCCCGCCAGGGGCAATTTCGTCATTTTTCGCGACGGTGTCGGAATGGGCTCAAATTTGACAGGTTGATCGGAAACAAAAATCGTGCCGGGGGCAATTTCGACATTTTTCGCGACGGTGTCGGAATGGGCTAAAATTTGACAGGTTGATTGGAAAACAAATCGCGCCGGGGGCAGTTTCGTCATTTTTCCTGACGGTGTCGAAATGGGCTAAAATTCGACAGGTTGATCGGAAACAAAAATCGCGCTAGGGGCAATTCCGTCATTTTTCGCAACGGTGTCGGAATGGCCTGAAATTTGGCTGGTTGAATGGAAGCGAAAATCGTGCCGGTCGCAATTTCGTCGTTTTTCGCGACAGTGTCGGAATGGCTAAAATTTGACAGGTTGATCGGAAACAAAAACCGCCCCAGGGGCAATTTCGTCATTTTTCGCGACGGTGTCGGAATGGGCTAAAATTTGACAGGTTGATCGGAAACAAAAATCGTGCCAGGAGTAATTTCGTCATTTTTCACGACGGTGTCGGAATGGGCTAAAATTCGACAGGTTGATCGGAAACAAAAATCGCGCCAGGGGCAATTTCGTCATTTTTCGCGACGATGTCGGAATGGGCTCAAATTTGAC
>NW_019265462.1:0-821 GCF_002742605.1 Olea europaea var. sylvestris
TTATATTTGTGGGTTAGGCACTTTGGCATCTCGGATTGTGGCCTATGTTCGATTACCTGGCAGCTAGTGGCAAGGGGCGTAACTTGCACCATCAATTTCTTCAAATTCCATATTTTTCTCCTTCACATGGCTCTGTTGTGATTCGATTAAATTCCACGACTCTAAGTTGAACAGTTGCAGAATAATAATAGAAAATTATTAATTTCAATAGACATATTCAACAACGTAGTCAATTTATTGCTTTACAAAAGATGTTGATGAATTACGAACATATTCACAAATTAGAATCCAAAAGTGTGAAATAAAGATTTGGTTCAAGTTTAAGATCATATGGTAATTCATAAAGACATATAATTGGAGTATTGACAACTTGAAAGACGTGTCTTTTATCAAAGCTGAAATTATTAAGTGCACACACAATGCATTAGTAGTTTACTGTAAGCCTCGTCCAAATATCCCATATGCTTTCGTGTTGTACTTGTTGGGAAATCATTAATTTGCCACATACGTAATTAATTGTGCTATTTTAAAGTTAAGCCCAAAATTAATGTGATCTAACAAAGAATTAAATAATTGTACTTAGGGCATCTAAATAAAGTGTGGACCAAATTATTTGCGCAAAGAACAAATTTCTTTAGAATTGTATTTCATGATGAGCGAAATACATATAGAAACTATATATATGGTTATAGTCCCTAATTCATATGCAACTTTTCATTCTTTGTGTCATCCCATCACACATGATACAAAAGACGGCACATTGAAGATGAAGATCCAAAACCCACATAATGGAAATCAATAATCAAGAAGAGTATTCAAAA
>NW_019265462.1:9197-9980 GCF_002742605.1 Olea europaea var. sylvestris
CGGTCGGTCCCTTTCGGTTTCTTAGTATTGATTCGATGTTTAATGGTTAACTGAGCCCAAAAATCACCTTGAGCAGCTAGAGGAAGATCTTAACACCACGTAACCATATTCCACCAAAATCAAAATTCCCTAATCCAGAAAATCACAAATCCCCGGTGTTCACTTGTATACATGCATCACAAGTTTAATCACATGGCTAAGCAACTTATTTATCCGCAGTGTTGTCCTCGAAAAATTGACCTCCACATGGTCAATGGAGAGCAACTCCACATACATTCCTCCCTACACATTTGGGACACACTTCAGCAGCTCGTGGCCAATACCAGCAATGGTAGTTGAGGCCATGAACACTCCGACAATCAAGTTAGTAGAATATAATCTGCACAATTTATTTCGATGGCAAAGATCGTCGGACCTTTTTAAATTACCTCAAAGGGAATAAGAAATGGTGGTTACTTGGATTGTGAAGTTACATTGCCTTACCAAGATTTAGATCATAGGTATTTATAAAGAAAATGATGGAAGGAGAACTATTGGATAGAAAACACATGGCTTCATCTACTGGTTTGAAGTGTCTCTTCATTCACGTCTATCTATCACTTCATAGGTGGACAAGCATTTAATGCTTCTAGTTTGCAGTTGATACATTGGTATCTGTGCCAGAGATGTCACATCCATCATTCATAAGACTTTATTTTTTACAGATCCTTATCTAAAAGATTCATATCTTATGCCCAAGCTTCTAGGCATTGCAGCTCGAAATTTGTTTACTTCAGGATGGAA
>NW_019265463.1:0-226 GCF_002742605.1 Olea europaea var. sylvestris
TATGTTGAAGTCAAAGTCGGGATATATAAGGATTTTTGTAAGTATCAAGTTCTTTTTATGTTATGGTAATTGAATTTTAATTTGTTTTTAACTTCCTGTTATTATTTCTTTTTCAGTCTAACATTTATCATGTAGTAAATTCAATGACACTTGGATCTAGGGCTCAGGACGTGAAAATAATAATAATGAGTTAAAAAGAATATTCCATGATTTGTTCAATCAAAAG
>NW_019265463.1:8510-9978 GCF_002742605.1 Olea europaea var. sylvestris
AAAATCCTTGTCCAAAGAAAGGTTTGAAACATTAAGGAAATGCCTTGGTGTTTCCAACAAAAGTGTCAAGGAGGAGTGTTGATAGTTGATTATCACTTTTGTAGCAATTATATGTATTAAAATCAGTCCATGTAATGCTTATATATATATGCAGCCTATCATGGGAAGTATGTACTGACCTTTTTCATATTAGAAAATCTGTCTTTCTCTTCCTCTTTGTTTTACAAAACCATCACATTTTAATCACTAAAAATGAACATTACATGGACTGATTTTAATACATATAATTGCTAAAAAATGTGACAACAAAAGTGACAATCAACTATCAACTATTAAATCTAAAGATGTTAAGGAATTGCAACTTGCAAGAAAAGAAGATACTCATTAACGACCTCGACGGTGATGAACAGATTATGGAAGTAATCAAAGAGATATATACTCACAGCCTTGGAGCTGAAGTTATTTTTTATGAGGTGAAGAGGAAAATTGAGAAGCACTACAATAGCAAGGCAAAAACATGGATTGCTGAGCTAATTCACAATTATTTTCGCAGTCCATGGACTTCTATTGCCTTACTCGCTACCACTTTTCTTCTTTGCTTAACTTTTCTCCAGGCCTATTACACAATGAATCCTCCCAAGTAAAGGTGTGTGCCAAATTCTGTTCTTCAAGTTTTAGTTGATATGTATTTCGACTCTTCCAAATAAGAGCGATTTGATGCTTCTGAATTCATCGTATTAATCTATGATTGTATTATTATAATTCAAATCTATCAAAGTAGTGTTATAACAAATGTTCATCTAGTGACAGAGATTGAAAGCAATGGTTATATGTTCTTGAATTCATATTTTGACTACTAAGAATCTGAAGACAAGGTATGCCCTCAAGATGTTAGCTTAATTGCCTTGTCCAGAAGATTTCATTAATGACAATACCATGGTTATCAAAAAGAAAAGTAAGAAAAGGGTGGGCAAAATTATTGTTTCCGATCAATTATCTATATACATGATACTTAATATCGATTGTTCAAGATGAGTTGATAGATACATCAACATCTCATGAAAGGAAAAACTAATAGTGCAAGGACTAAGGGAAGTAAGATTGGTAAAGAGTTTTGCCTGTTGGTACTTGCCACAATTCTAATCCATTGAAATTTGAATATGATAAAACTAGTTATCACTGATTGGACTATGTCGAATATACCTCCAGCTTGCTACTTGTTTAATGAGATTTTGTTGCATCCCTCTCTTTTCCCTATATGAAATTAATGCTCTGCATGTGACCGTGCTTGAAAGTGATTCATAGTGGGAGAACTCAAAAAAATTACTTTAGAAAAAAAAATTATGAATGTTTTTGGGCTTTTGACGACAATTGTTAAAAACGTTTATGTTGAAGTCAAAGTCGGGATATATAAGGATTTTTGTAAGTATCAAGTTCTTTTTATGTTATGGTAATTGAATTTTAATTT
>NW_019265464.1:0-632 GCF_002742605.1 Olea europaea var. sylvestris
AAAAAAATAAAAAAAAAAAAAAAAAAAAAAAAAAAAAAAAAAAACAAACAAACAAAAAACAAGTTAGTGCATTTGGATCTCGACAATGGTGGGTTGCAGCCCACAATAAAATCCGCCCTTCCATATTCAATTATTTTTCCATGAAATCAATCAATCAATTTCCACCAACCATTTAATCAATTTCTATGCACATGCTCATCTATTCATCTATTCTTTTGAGTCATAAAGGTTTTTTTTTGTTTTTTTTTTTTTTTTCGTTTATGCTATATGTATTTAATGATTTACATAACACGTTGTACAAGATATGATTGAGTTAGATTTTCTTCAAATAAATTTAAAAAAATTCACATTCTTTTTTTGACACCTCTTCATTTATACGTAACCCATTATGTAATTCCACTATATACAAATATTATTTTTTTTATTTTTTTATTTTTTTATTTTTTAGTGTTAGAAATGGACGTGTCATCCAGTGGATCAACCTGACCCATGTGGATTGAAAAGGGTTGAAGAGACTTCAACAAGTTATTCTTTGATTTGTGAAATATATTTCCTACAAACAATAATTCTTTTGATTGAATAGTAATGTGAATGTGGGGGTTAACATCTCGCTCAAGGGAAAAAATAAAAAA
>NW_019265464.1:9041-9977 GCF_002742605.1 Olea europaea var. sylvestris
AAAAAAAAAAATTGGTGTGAGATCATGTCCAAGTCTTAACACCAAATTTGGTGCAAGAGTTACACCAAATAGGGGGTAGATCATTGAAGATGGTCTTACTTTTCCAACCAACACCACCAACTCCTACTCGACCACGTTTCGCCGCGACCACCACTCCACAATATAATACGGTACAATCCCACCTCCTAAATCAAGTCCACAGCCCAAAATGCCATTCTAGAGGGAGAGGTCCAAATTGTTTTTAAGAGATAAATCAAAGTGTTTGAGAGAGAGAGTTCTTCACCAAAAATCATTCTAAAGTTAGTCACAAAAAAATAATGCTACGTCTGCGCATCAGTTTTAGAAACTTGAAATTTGTGATTTTATTAGATTCAATTATGTAGATTCACATATTCACAGGGGCAAAACCAGAACTTAGTGCTACGGAGGACAAAAAATTTAATGAAATAATTAAATTTATATATAATAACAAGAATTCATAATATAAGAAAAACCCCACTTAATATTATTTATTTATACCAATGTTTTGTTTTGTTGGATAGTTGCCAGTTGGAGGAAAATTAATAAATTACTTACATTAAATCCCTAACCCAAGTCGACAGAGTTGCAGATTGTGAAACAACGGTCGGTGGGTCGATGACTACGGGCAGGTGCAAAGGTAAAAAGATTTAGTGATATTATTTTTGGGAATTATTTCAATTGGGAATAGGGGATTATACGTGAAGTCGTGAATAAGAATAGGAAGAAAAAATGAGATAATGGATATTATCTATTGATACAAATAAGTAGACCTAAAATTATATAAATAAGTGGGCTAAAGATTAAAACAAAAGATTTGAGGTGGGCCAGCCCATTTAAATTAATTGTTGTTATGCTAATAGATTACAATTCAGACAAAAAAAAAAAAAAAAAAAAAAAAAAAAAAAAAAAAAAAAA
>NW_019265465.1:0-9975 GCF_002742605.1 Olea europaea var. sylvestris
GGTCGCTACATTTCCAAAAAGTTCTTGTGGGCCCAAAACGGACACCGTGTGCAAAAGTTACGCTCAATTCTTCGTCCGCAGACACTCCAAGTGTCCTAAATATGCAAGTGCTCATTCTTTCGAAAAATAGCCAAAATCCCTCGTACATCACGATGAAGTTGTGTGTTCAATCCAAAACGATCGCTACATTTCCATAAAGTACTTATGGGCCCAAAACGGATACCGTGTACAAAAGTTACAATCAATTATTCGTCCGCCGACACTCCAAGCGTTCTAAATATGCAAGAGCTCATTCCTTCGAAAAATTGCCAAAATCCCTCATACGTCATGACGAAGTGGTGAGTTCAATCCAAAACGGTTGCTACGTTTCCAAAAAGTACTTATGGGCCCAAAACGGACACCGTGTGCAAAAGTTATGCTCAATTCTTCTTACGTCAACAATCCAGGCGTTCCAAATATGCAAGTGGTCATTCTTTCGAAAAATGGCCGAAATCCCTCATACGTCACGACGAAGTGGTGAGTTCAATCCAAAACGGTCGCTACATTTCCAAAAAGTACTTATGGACGCAAAACGGACTCCTTGTGCAAAACTTACGCTCAATTCTTCGTCCGCCGACTCTCCAAGCGTTCTAAATATGCGGGGGCTCATTCTTTTGAAAAATGGCCAAAATCCCTCGTACGTCACGATGAAGTGATGAGTTCAATCCAAAACGGTCGCTACCATTCCAAAAAGTTCTTATGGGCCCAAAACGGACACCGTGTACAAAAGTTACGCTCAATTCTTTGTACACTGTCAATCCTAGCGTTCCATATATGTAAGTGCTCATTCTTTCGGAAAATAGCCAAAATCCCTCGTACATCACGATGAAGTTGTGTGTTCAATCCAAAACGATCGCTACATTTCCAAAAAGTACGTATGGGCCCAAAACGGACACCGTGTGCAAAAGTTACGCTCAATTCTTCGTCCGTCGACTCTCCAAGCGTTCTAAATATGCAAGTGTTCATTCCATCGAAAAATGGCCAAAATCACTCGTACGTCACGACGAAGTGGTGAGTTCAATCCAAAACGGTCGCTACGTTTCCAAAAAGTACTTATGGGCCCAAAACGGAGACCGCGTGCAAAAGTTACGCTCAATTCTTCGTACGTCAACAATCCAAGTGTTCCAAATATGCAAGTGTTCATTCTTTCGAAAAATGGCCAAAATCCCTCATACGTCACGATGAAGTGGTGAGTTCAATCCAAAACGGTCGCTACATTTCCAAAAAGTACTTATGGGCCCAAAACGGACACCGTGTGCAAAAGTTACGCTCAATTCTTCGTCCGCCGACTCTCCAAGCGTCCTAAATATGCAAGTGCTCATTCTTTCGAAAAATGGTCGAAATCCCTCATACGTCACAACGAAGTGGTGAGTTCAATCCAAAACGGTCGCTACATTTCCAAAAAGTACTTATGGGCCCAAAACGGACACCGTGTGCAAAAGTTACGCTCAATTCTTCGTCCGCCGACTCTCCAAGCGTCCTAAATATGCAAGTGCTCATTCTTTCGAAAAATGGTCGAAATCCCTCATACGTCACAACGAAGTGGTGAGTTCAATCCAAAACGGTCGCTACATTTCCAAAAAGTACTTATGGGCCCAAAACGGACACCGTGTGCAAAAGTTACGCTCAATTCTTCGTCCGCCGACTCTCCAAGCGTCCTAAATATGCAAGTGCTCATTCTTTCGAAAAATGGTCGAAATCCCTCATACGTCACAACGAAGTGGTGAGTTCAATCCAAAACGGTCGCTACATTTCCAAAAAGTACTTATGGGCCCAAAACGGACACCGTGTGCAAAAGTTACACTCAATTCTTCGTCCGCCGACTCTCCAAGCGTTCTAAATATGCAAGTGCTCATTCCATCTAAAAATGGCCAAAATCACTCGTACGTCACGGTGAAGTGGTGAGTTCAATCCAAAACGATCGCTACGTTTCCAAAAAGTACTTATGGGCCCAAAACGGACACCGTGTGCAAAAGTTACGCTCAATTCTTCGTACGTCAACAATCCAGGTGTTCCAAATATTCAAGTGGTGATTCTTTCGAAAAATGGCCGAAATCCCTCATACATCACGACGAAGTGGTGAGTTCAATCCAAAACGGTCGCTACATTTCCAAAAAGTACTTATGGACGCAAAATGGACTCCGTGTGCAAAAGTTACTTTCAATTCTTCGTCCGCCGACTCTCCAAGCGTTCTAAATATGCAAGTGCTCATTCTTTCGAAAAATGGCCAAAATCCTCGTACGTCACGATGAAGTGATGAGTTCAATCCAAAACGGTCGCCACATTTCCAAAAAGTCTTATTGGCCCAAAACGGACACCGTGTGCAAAAGTTACGCTCAATTCTTTGTACGCTGTCAATCCAAGCGTTCCATATATGCAAGTGCTCATTCTTTCGAAAAATGTCCGAAATCCCTCATACGTCACGATGAAGTGGTGAGTTCAATCCAAAACGGTCGCTACATTTTCAAAAAGTACTTATGGACACAAAATGAACACCGTGTGCAAAAGTTACGCTCAATTTTCGTTCGCCGACTCTCCAAGCGTTCTAAATTTGCAAGTGCTCATTTCGTCGAAAAATTGTCAAAATCAATCGTACGTCACGACGAAGTGGTGATTTGAATCCAAAATGGTCGCTACATTTCCAAAAAGTTCTTGTGGGCCCAAAACGGACACCGTGTGCAAAAGTTACGCTCAATTCTTCGTCCGCAGACTCTCCAAGCGTCCTAAATATGCAAGTGCTCATTCTTTCGGAAAATAGCCAAAATCCCTCGTACATCACGATGATGTTGTGTGTTCAATCCAAAACGATCGCTACATTCCCAAAAAGTACTTATGGGCCCAAAACGGACACCGTGTGCAAAAGTTACGCTCAATTCTTCGTCCGCAGACTCTCCAAGCGTCCTAAATATGCAAGTGCTCATTCTTTCGGAAAATAGCAAAAATCCCTTGTACATCACGATGATGTTGTGTGTTCAATCCAAAACGATCGCTACATTTCCAAAAAGTACTTATGGGCCCAAAACGGACACCGTGTGCAAAAGTCACGCTCAATTCTTCGTCCGCCGACTCTCCAAGCGTTCTAAATATGCAAGTGTTCATTCTTTCGAAAAATGGCCGAAATCCCTCATACGTCACGACGAAGTGGTGGGTTGAATCCAAAACGGTCGCTACATTTCCAAGAAGGACTTACGGGCCCAAAACGGACACCGTATGCAAAAGTTACGCTCAATTCTTCGTACGTCAACAATCCAAGCGTTCCAAATATGCAAGTGCTCATTCTTACGAAGAATGGCCGAAATCCCTCATACGTCACGACGAAGTGGTGAGTTCAATCCAAAACGGTCGCTACATTTCCAAAAAGTACTTATAGACACAAAACAGACTCCGTGTGCAAAAGTTTCGCTCAATTCTTCATGCCCCGACTCTCCAAGCATTCTAAATATGCAAGTGCTCATTCTTTCGGAAAATGGTCAAAATCAATCGTACGTCACGACGAAGTGGTGGTTTGAATCCAAAACGGTCGCTACATTTCCAAAAAGTTCTTGTGGGCCCAAAACGGACACCGTGTGCAAAAGTTACGCTCAATTCTTCGTCCGCAGACTCTCCAAGCGTCCTAAATATGCAAGTGCTCATTCTTTCGGAAAATAGCCAAAAACCCACGTACGTCACGATGAAGTTGTGTGTTCAATCCAAAACGATCGCTACATTTCCAAAAAGTACTTATGGGCCCAAAACGGACACCATGTGCAAAAGTTACGCTCAATTCTTCGTCCGCGGACTCTCCAAGCGTTCTAAATATGCAAGTGTTCATTCCATCGAAAAATGGCCAAAATCACTCGTACGTCACGACGAAGGGGTGAGTTCAATCCAAAACGGTCGCTACGTTTCCAAAAAGTACTTATGGGCCCAAAACGGACACCGTGTGCAAAACTTACGCTCAATTCTTCGTACGTCAACAATCCAAGCGTTCCAAATATTCAAGTGGTCATTCTTTCGAAAAATGGCCGAAATCCCTCATACGTCACGACGAAGTGGTGAGTTCAATCCAAAACGGTCGCTACATTTCCAAAAAGTACTTATGGATGCAAAACGGACACCGTGTACAAAAGTTACGCTCAATTCTTCGTCCGCAGACTCTCCAAGCGTCCTAAATATGCAAGTGCTCATTCTTTCGAAAAATGGTCGAAATCCCTCATACGTCACAACGAAGTGGTGAGTTCAATCCAAAACGGTCGCTACATTTCCAAAAAGTACTTATGGATGCAAAACGGACACCGTGTACAAAAGTTACGCTCAATTCTTCGTCCGCAGACTCTCCAAGCGTCCTAAATATGCAAGTGCTCATTCTTTCGAAAAATGGTCGAAATCCCTCATACGTCACAACGAAGTGGTGAGTTCAATCCAAAACGGTCGCTACATTTCCAAAAAGTACTTATGGATGCAAAACGGACACCGTGTACAAAAGTTACGCTCAATTCTTCGTCCGCAGACTCTCCAAGCGTCCTAAATATGCAAGTGCTCATTCTTTCGAAAAATAGCCAAAATCCCTCGTACATCACGATGAAGTTGTGTGTTCAATCCAAAACGATCGCTACATTCCCAAAAAGTACTTATGGGCCCAAAACGGACACCGTGTGCAAAAGTTACGCTCAATTCTTCGTACGCCAACAGTCCAAGCGTTCCAAATATGCAAGTGCTCATTCTTACGTAAAATGGCTGAAATCCCTCATACGTCACGACAAAGTGGTGAGTTCAATCCAAAACGGTCGCTACATTTCCAAAAAGTACTTATGGATGCAAAACGGACACCGTGTACAAAAGTTACGCTCAATTCTTCGTGCGGCGACAATCCAAGCGTTCCAAATATGCAAGTGCTCATTCTTTTGAAAAATGGTTGAAATCCCTCTTATGTCACGACGAAGTGGTGAGTTCAATCCAAAACGGTCTCTACATTTCTAAAAAGTTCTTATGGGCCCAAAATGGACACCGTGTGCAAAAGTTACGCTCAATTCTTTGTACGCTGTCAATCCATGTGTTCCATATATGCAAGTGCTAATTCTTTCGAAAAATGGCTGAAATCCCTCATACGTCACGACGAAGTGGTGAGTTCAATCCAAAACGGTCGCTACATTTCCAAAAAGTACTTATGGACGCAAAACGGACACCGTTTGCAAAAGTTACGCTCAATTCTTCGTCCGCCGACTCTCCAAGCGGTCCAAATATGCAAATGCTCATTTTTTCAAAAAATGGTCGAAATCCCTCATACGTCACGACGAAGTGGTGAGTTCAATCCAAAACGGTCGCTACATTTCCAAAAAGTTCTTATGGGCCCAAAACGGACACCGTGTTTGAAAGTTACGCTCAATTCTTCGTCCGTGGACTCTCCAAGCGTTCTAAATATGCAAGTGCTCATTCCATCGAAAATTGTCTAAAATCACTCCTACGTCACGACGAAGTGGTGAGTTCAATCCAAAACGGTCGCTACGTTTCCAAAAACTACTTATGGGCCCAAAACGGACACCGTGTGCAAAAGTTACGCTCAATTCTTCGTACACCGACAATCCAAGCGTTACAAATATGCAAGTGCTCATTCTTTCGAAAAATGGCCGAAATCCCTCATACGTCACGACGAAGTGGTGAGTTAAATCCAAGATGGTCGCTACGTTTCCAAAAAGTACTTATGGTCCCAAAACGGACACCGTGTGCAAAAGTTACGCTCAATTCTTCGTACGGCGACAATCTAAACGTTCCAAATATGCAAGTGCTCATTCTTTTGAAAAATGGTCGAAATCCCTCATACGTCACGACGAAGTGGTGAGTTCAATCCAAGACGGTCGCTACATTTCAAAAAAGTTCTTATGGGCCCAAAACAGACAGCGTGTGCAAAAGTTACGCTCAATTCTTCGTCCGCCGACTCTCCAAGCGTTATAAATATGCAAGTGCTCATTCCATCGAAAAATGGCCAAAATAACTCTTACATCACGACGAAGTGGTGAGTTCAATCCAAAATGGTCGCTACGTTTCCAAAAAGTACTTATGGGCCCAAAACGGACACCGTGTGCGAAAGTTACGCTCAATTCTTCGTCCGCCGACTCTCCAAGCGTTCTAAATATGCAAGTGCTCATTCCATCGAAAAATGGCCAAAATACCTCTTACATCACGACGAAGTGGTGAGTTCAATCCAGAATGGTCGCTACGTTTCCAAAAAGTACTTATGGGCCCAAAACGGAGACCGTGTGCAAAAGTTACGCTCAATTCTTCGTCCGCCGACTCTCCAAGCGTTCTAAATATGCGGGGGCTCATTCTTTCAAAAAATGGCCAAAATCCCTCGTACGTCACGACGAAGTGATGAGTTCAATCCAAAACGGTCGCTACCATTCCAAAAAGTTCTTATGGGCCCGAAACGGACACCGTGTGCAAAAGTTACGCTCAATTTTTTGTACGCTCTCAATCCTAGCGTTCCATATATGCAAGTCCTCAGTCTTTCAAAAAATTTCCGAAATCCCTCATACGTCACGATGAAGTGGTTAGTTCAATCAAAAACGGTCGCTACATTTCCAAAAAGTACTTATGGGCCAAAAACGGACACCGTGTGCAAAAGTTACGCTCAATTCTTCGTCCGCCGACTCTCCAAGCGTTCTAAATATGCAAGTGCTCATTCCATCGAAAAATGGTCAAAATCAATCGTACGACACGACGAAGTGGTGATTTGAATCCAAAACGGTCGCTACATTTCCAAAAAGTTCTTGTGGGCCCAAAACGGACACCGTGTGCAAAAGTTACGCTCAATTCTTCGTCCGCAGACTCTCCAAGCGTCCTAAATATGCAAGTGTTCATTCTTTCGAAAAATAGCCAAAATCCCTCGTACATCACGATGAAGTTGTGTGTTCAATCCAAAACGATCGCTACATTTCCAAAAAGTACTTATGGGCCCAAAACGGACACCGTGTGCAAAAGTCACGCTCAATTCTTCGTCCGCCGACTCTCCAAGCGTTCTAAATATGCAAGTGTTCATTCCATCGAAAAATGGCCAAAATCACTCGTACGTCACGACGAAGTGGTGAGTTCAATCCAAAACGGTCGCTACGTTTCCAAAAAGTACTTATGGGCCCAAAACGGAGACCGTGTGCAAAAGTTAGGTTCAATTCTTCGTACGTCAACAATCCAAGCGTTCCAAATATGCAAGTGTTCATTCTTTCGAAAATTGGCCGAAATCCCTCATACGTCACGACGAAGTGGTGAGTTCAATCCAAAACGGTCGCTACATTTCCAAAAAGTACTTATAGACACAAAACAGACTCCGTGTGCAAAAGTTACGCTCAATTCTTCATCCCCCGACTCTCCAAGCATTCTAAATATGCAAGTGCTCATTCTTTCGAAAAATGGTCAAAATCCCTCATACGTCACAACAAAGTGGTGAGTTCAATCCTAAACGGTCGCTACATTTCCAAAAAATACTTATGGGTCCAAAACGGATACCGTGTACAAAAGTTATGCTCAATTCTTCTTACGCCGACAATCCAAGCGTTCCAACGATGCAAGTGGTCATTCTTTTGAAAAATGGCCGAAATCCCTCTTACGTCAAGATGAAGTGGTGAGTATAATCCAAAACGGTCGCTACATTTCCAAAAAGTTCTTGTGGGCCCAAAACGGACGCCGTGTGCAAAAGTTACGCTCAATTCTTCGTCCGCAGACTCTCCAAGCGTCCTAAATATGCAAGTGCTCATTCTTTCAAAAAATAGCCAAAATCCCTCGTACATCACGATGAAGTTGTGTGTTCAATCCAAAACGATCGCTACATTTCCAAAAAGTACTTATGGGCCCAAAACGGACACTGTGTGCAAAAGTTACGCTCAATTCTTCGTCCGCCGACTCTCCAAGCGTTCTAAATATGCAAGTGCTCATTCCATCGAAAAATGGCCAATATCACTCGTACGTCACGACGAAGTGGTGAGTTCAATCCAAAACGGTCGCTACGTTTCCAAAAAGTACTTATGGGCCCAAAACGGACACCGTGTGCAAAAGTTACGCTCAATTTTTCGTACGTCAACAGTCCAGGCGTTCCAAATATGCAAGTGGTCATTCTTTCGAAAAATGGCCGAAATCCCTCATACGTCACGACGAGGTGGTGAGTTCAATCCAAAACGGTCGCTACATTTCCAAAAAGTACTTATGGATGCAAAACGGACTCCGTGTGCAAAAGTTACTTTCAATTCTTCGTCCGCCGACTCTCCAAGCGTTCTAAATATGTAAGTGCTCATTCTTTCAAAAAATGGCGAAAATCCCTCGTATGTCACGATGAAGTGATGAGTTCAATCCAAAACGGTCGCTACATTTCCAAAAAGTACTTACGGACGCAAAACGGAGACGTTGTGCAAAAGTTACGCTCAATTCTTTGTACGCTGTCAATCCACGCGTTCCATATATGCAAGTGCTCATTCTTTCGAAAAATGTCCGAAATCCCTCATACGTCACGACGAAGTGGTGAGTTCATTCCAAAACGGTCGCTACATTTTCAAAAAGTACTTATGGACACAAAACGGACACCGTGTGCAAAAGTTACGCTCAATTTTCGTCCGCCGACTCTCCAAGCGTTCTAAATATGTAAGTGCTCATTCCATCGAAAAATGGTTAAAATCAATCGTACGTTACGACGAAGTGGTGATTTGAATCCAAAACGGTCGCTACATTTCCAAAAAGTTCTTGTGGGCCCAAAACGGACACCGTGTGCAAAAGTTACGCTCAATTCCTCGTCCGCAGACTCTCCAAGCGTCCTAAATATGCAAGTGCTCATTCTTTCAGAAAATAGCCAAAATCCCTCGTACGTCACGACGAAGTGATGAGTTCAATCCAAAACGATCGCTACATTTCCAAAAAGTTCTTATGGGCCCAAAACGAACACCGTGTACAAAAGTTACGCTCAATTCTTTGTACGCTGTCAATCCAACCGTTCCATATATGCAAGTGCTCATTCTTTCGAAAAATGGCTGAAATCCCCCATACGTCACGACGAAGTGGTTAGATCAATCCAAAACGGTCGCTACATTTCCAAAAAGTACTTATGGACACAAAACGGACAAGGTGTGCAAAAGTTACGCTCAATTCTTCGTCCGCCGACTCTCCAAGCGTTCTAAATATGCAAGTGCTCATTCTTTCGAAAAATCGCCAAAATCCCTCATACGTCACGACAAAGTGGTGAGTTCAATCCAAAATGGTCGCTACATTTCCAAAAAGTACTTATGGATGCAAAACGGAGACCGTGTGCAAAAGTTACGCTCAATTCTTCGTCTGCCGACTCTCCGAGCGTTCTAAATATGCAAGTGCTCATTCTTTCGAAAAATCGCCAAAATCTCTCGTACGTCACGACGAAGTGGTGAGTTCAATCCAAAACGGTCGCTACGTTTCAAAAAAGTACTTATGGGCCCAAAACGGACACCGTGTGCAAAAGTTATGGTAAATTCTTCGTCCGCCGCCTCTCCAAGCGTTCTAAATATTCAAGTGCTCATTCTTTCGAAAAATGGCCAAAATCCTCGTACGTCACGACGAAGTGGTGAGTTCAATCCAAAACGGTCGCTACGTTTCAAAAAAGTACTTATGGGCCCAAAACGGACACCGTGTGCAAAAGTTACGCTCAATTCTTCGTACGCTGACAATCCAAGCGTTCCAAATATGCAAGTGGTCATTCTTTTGAAAAATGGCCAAAATCCCTCATACGTCACAACGAAGTGGTGAGTTCAATCCAAAATGGTCGATACATTTCCAAAAAGTACTTATGGACGCAAAACGGACACCGTGTGCAAAAGTTATGGTAAATTCTTCGTCCGCCGACTCTCCAAGCGTTCTAAATATTCAAGTGCTCATTCTTTCGAAAAATGGCCAAAATCCTCGTACGTCACGACGAAGTGGTGAGTTCAATCCAAAACGGTCGCTATATTT
>NW_019265466.1:0-9973 GCF_002742605.1 Olea europaea var. sylvestris
GAAGGAAAATCGCACCAGGGGCAATTTTGCCATTTGTAGTGACGGTGTCGGAATGGACCGTAATTTGGCTGGTTGATTGGAAACGGCCCGCGAAATTGGACTCGAGGCGCAGACCCGGGATAATGGGATTTTAGCCAAATTCCTTCGTTTGGGCCTCCGAATAATTAATTTTCGCATTAATTATGTCAAGTTGAAGAAGTGCTGGACAGAAAATTATCAAAGAAAAATCACACCAGGGGCAATTTTGTCATTTGTTGCGACGTGTTGGAATGGGCCAAAATTCGGTAGGTTGATTAGAAATGGCCCGCGAAATGGGACACGGGGCACAGATCTGGGATCACGGGATTTCAGCCAAATTCCTTCGTTTTGGGCTCCGAATAATTAATTTCCGTAAATATTATGTAAGGTTGATGAAGTGCTGGACAGAAAATTATCAAAGAAAAATCACACCAGGGGCAATTTTGTCATTTGTTGCGACGTGTTGGAATGGGCCGAAATTTGGCAGGTTGATTGGAAAAGGCCCGCGAAATTGGACTCGAGGCACAGACCCGGGACCACAGGATTCTAGCCAAATTCCTTCGTTTGGGCCTCCTAATAATTAAATGTCCTTATTAATTATGTCAGGTTGAAGAAGTGCTGGAAAGAAAATTAACAAAGCAAAACCGCACCAGGGGCAATATTGTCATTTGTCACGACGGTGTCGAAATGGGTCGAAATTTGGCAGGTTTATTGGAAACAGACTGCGAAATTGGACTCGGGGCACAAACCTGGGATCATGGGATTTTAGCCAAATTCCTTCGTTTGGGCTGCCGAATAATTAATTTTCGTATTAATTATGTCAGGTTGAAAAAGTGCTGGACAGAAAATTAACAGAGAAAAATTGCACCACAGGCAATTTTGTCATTTGTCGTGACGGTGTCGGAATGGGCCAAAATTTGGTTGGTTGATTGGAAACGGCCCGTGAAATTGGACTGGGGGCACAAGCCTGGATCACGGGATTTTAGCCAAATTCCTTCGTTTGGGCCTCCGACTAATTAATTTCCTTATTAATTATGTCCAGTTGAAGAAGCGCTGGACAGAAAATTAACAAAGTAAAATCGCACCTGGGGCAATTTTGTCATTTGTCGCGATGGTGTCAGAATGGGCTGAAATTCGATTGGTTGATTGGAAACGGCCCGCGAAATTGGACTCGGGGCATAAACCCGAGATCACGAGATTTTAGCCAAATTCCTTCGTTTGGGCCTCCGAAAAATTAATTTCCTTATTAATTATGTCAGGCTGAAGAAATGATGGACAGAAAATTAACAAAGCAAAACCACACCAGGGGCAATTTTGTCATTTGTCGCGACGGTGTCGGAATGGACCGAAATTTGGCAGGTTGATGGAAACGGCCCGCGAAATCGGACTTAGGTCACAGAACTGAGATCACAGGATTTTAGCCAAATTCCTTCGTTTCGGTCATCGAATATTTAATTTTCGTATGAATTATTTCAGGTTGAAAAAGTGTTGGACAGAAAATTAACCGAGAAAAATCGCGCCACGGGCAATTTTGCCATTTGTTGCGACGGTGTCAGAATGGGCCAAAATTTGGCAGGTTGATTGGAAACGGCCCACGAAATTGGACTCCGGGCACAAACCCGGGATCACGGGATTTTAGCCAAATTTCTTCGTTTGGGCCTCCGGATAATTAATTTCCTTATTAATTATGTTAGGTTGAAAAAGTGCTGGACAGAAAACTAACATAGCAAAATCGCACTCGGGGCAATTTTGTCATTTGTCGCAACGATGTCGGAATGGGCTGAAATTCGGCTGGTTGATTGGAAATGGCCCGCGAAATTGGACTCGGGGCACAGACTCGGGATCATGGGATTTTAGCCAAATTCCTTCATTTGGGAACGGCCTGCGAAATCGGACTCGGGGCACAGACCCCGGATTAGGGGATTTTAGCCAGATTCCTTAGCTTGGGCCCCCGAATAATTGATTTCCACATTGATTATATCAGGTTGAAGAAGTGTTGGACAAAAAAATATCAAAGAAAAATCGCACCAAGGGCAATTTTATCATTCGACGCAACGGTGTCGGAATGGGCCGAAATTTGGCTGGTTGATTGGAAACGGTCCGCGAAATTAGACTGGGGGCATAGCCTTGGGATCACGTGATTTTAGCCAAATTCTTTCATTTTGGCCTCCAAATAATTAACTTCCTAATTAATTATGTCCGGTTGAAGAAGTGCTGGACAGAAAATTAACAAAGCAAAATCGCACCTGGGGCAATTTTGTTATTTGTCGCGACGGTGTCAGAATGGGCCGAAATTCGGCTGGTTGATTGGAAATGGCACGCGAAATTGGACTCGGGGCACGGGCCCGGGATCACGGGATTTTAGCCAAATTCCTTCGTTTGGGCCTTCGAATAATTAATGTCCTTATTAATTATGTCAGGCTGAAGTAGTAATGGACAGTAAATTAACAAAGAAAAACCAAACCAGGGGAAATTTTGTCATTTGTCGCAACGGTGTCAGAATAGGCCAAAATTTGGCAGGTTGATTGGAAACAGCCCGCGAAATTGGACTCGAGGCACAGACCTGGGATCACGGGATTTTAGTAAAATTCCTTCGTTTAGGCCACCGAATAATTAATTTCCGTATTAATTATGTCAGGTTGAGGAAGTGCTGGACAGAAAATTAATAGAGAAAAACCACACTAGGGGCAATTTTGTCATTTGTCGCGAAGGTGTCGGAATGGGCCGAAATTTGACAGGTTGGTTGGAAACGGCCCGCAAAATTGGACTCGAGGTACAGACCCGGGATCACAGGATTTTAGCCAAATTCCTTCATTTGGACCTCCGAATAATAATTTTTCGTATTAATTATGTCAGGTTGAGGAAGTGTGGGACCAAAAATTAACAAAGAAAAACTGGACCATGGGCAATTTTGTCATTTGTCGCGACGATGTCGGAATGGGTCAAGATTTGGCAGGTTGATTGGAAACGGCCCGCGAAATTGGACTCGGAGCATAGACCTGGGATCAGGGGATTTTAGCGAAATTCATTTGTTTGGGTTTCCGAATAATTAAATTTCTGTATTAACTATGTCAGGTTGAAAAAGTGCTGGACAAAAAATTAACAAAAAAATCGAACCAAGGGTAATTTTGTCATTTTTCGCGACGGTGTCGGAATGGGCCGAAATTTGGCAGGTTGATTGGAAACGGCCCGCGAAATTGGACTCAGGACATAGACTCAGGATCACGGGATTTTTGCCAAATTCCTTCGTTTGGGCCTCCGAGTAATTAATTTCCTTATTAATTATGCCAGGTTGAAGAAGTGTTGGACAGAAAATTAACAAAAAAAACCGCTCTGGAGCAATTTTGTCATTTGTCACGACGGTGTCCGAATGGGTCCAAATTTGACAGGTTGATTGGAAACTGCCCGCGAAATTGGACTCGGGGCACAGACCCGGGATCACGGGATTTTAGCCAAATTCCTTCGTTTGGGCCTCCGAATAAATAATTTTCATATTAATTGTGTCAGGTTGAAGAAGTGTTGGACGGAAAATTAACAAAGAAAAAACGGACCAGGGGCAATTTTGTCATTTGTTGCGACGGTGTCGGAATGGGCGAAAATTTTGCAGGTTAATTGGAAACGATCAGCGAAATTGGACTTGGGGCACAGACCAGGGATCACGGGATTTTAGGCAAATTCCTTCATTTGGGCGTCCGAATAATTAATTTCCGTATTAATTATGTAAGGTTGAAGAAGTGCTGGACAGAAAATTAACAATGAAAAACCGCACCAGGGGCAATTTTGTCTTTTCTCGCGACGGTGTCGGAATGGGCCGAAATTTGGCAGGTTGATTGGAAACGGCCCGCAAAAGGGGACTCGGGGCACAGACCTCGAATCATGGGATTTTAGCCAAATTCTTTCATTTGGGTTTAGCAGGTGGATTGGAAACGGCCCGAGAAATTGGACTCGGGGCACAGACCCGGGATCACAGGATTTTAGCCAAATTCCTACGTTTGGGCCTCCAAATAATTAATTTTCGTATTAATTATGTCAGGTTGAAGAAGTGTTGGACAGAAAATTAACAAAGCAAAACCGCACCTGGGCCAATTTTGTCATTCGTCATGACGGTGTTGGAATGGGCCGAAATTTAGCAGGTGGATTGGAAACGGCCCGAGAAATTGGACTCGGGGCACAGACCCGGGATCACAGGATTTTAGCCAAATTCCTACGTTTGGGCCTCCAAATAATTAATTTTCGTATTAATTATGTCAGGTTGAAGAAGTGTTGGACAGAAAATTAACAAAGCAAAACCGCACCTGGGCCAATTTTGTCATTCGTCATGACGGTGTTGGAATGGGCCGAAATTTAGCAGGTGGATTGGAAACGGCCCGAGAAATTGGACTCGGGGCACAGACCCGGGATCACAGGATTTTAGCCAAATTCCTACGTTTGGGCCTCCAAATAATTAATTTTCGTATTAATTATGTCAGGTTGAAGAAGTGTTGGACAGAAAATTAACAAAGCAAAACCGCACCTGGGCCAATTTTGTCATTCGTCATGACGGTGTTGGAATGGGCCGAAATTTAGCAGGTGGATTGGAAACGGCCCGAGAAATTGGACTCGGGGCACAGACCCGGGATCACAGGATTTTAGCCAAATTCCTACGTTTGGGCCTCCAAATAATTAATTTTCGTATTAATTATGTCAGGTTGAAGAAGTGTTGGACAGAAAATTAACAAAGCAAAACCGCACCTGGGCCAATTTTGTCATTCGTCATGACGGTGTTGGAATGGGCCGAAATTTAGCAGGTGGATTGGAAACGGCCCGAGAAATTGGACTCGGGGCACAGACCCGGGATCACAGGATTTTAGCCAAATTCCTACGTTTGGGCCTCCAAATAATTAATTTTCGTATTAATTATGTCAGGTTGAAGAAGTGTTGGACAGAAAATTAACAAAGCAAAACCGCACCTGGGCCAATTTTGTCATTCGTCATGACGGTGTTGGAATGGGCCGAAATTTAGCAGGTGGATTGGAAACGGCCCGAGAAATTGGACTCGGGGCACAGACCCGGGATCACAGGATTTTAGCCAAATTCCTACGTTTGGGCCTCCAAATAATTAATTTTCGTATTAATTATGTCAGGTTGAAGAAGTGTTGGACAGAAAATTAACAAAGCAAAACCGCACCTGGGCCAATTTTGTCATTCGTCATGACGGTGTTGGAATGGGCCGAAATTTAGCAGGTGGATTGGAAACGGCCCGAGAAATTGGACTCGGGGCACAGACCCGGGATCACAGGATTTTAGCCAAATTCCTACGTTTGGGCCTCCAAATAATTAATTTTCGTATTAATTATGTCAGGTTGAAGAAGTGTTGGACAGAAAATTAACAAAGCAAAACCGCACCTGGGCCAATTTTGTCATTCGTCATGACGGTGTTGGAATGGGCCGAAATTTAGCAGGTGGATTGGAAACGGCCCGAGAAATTGGACTCGGGGCACAGACCCGGGATCACAGGATTTTAGCCAAATTCCTACGTTTGGGCCTCCAAATAATTAATTTTCGTATTAATTATGTCAGGTTGAAGAAGTGTTGGACAGAAAATTAACAAAGCAAAACCGCACCTGGGCCAATTTTGTCATTCGTCATGACGGTGTTGGAATGGGCCGAAATTTAGCAGGTGGATTGGAAACGGCCCGAGAAATTGGACTCGGGGCACAGACCCGGGATCACAGGATTTTAGCCAAATTCCTACGTTTGGGCCTCCAAATAATTAATTTTCGTATTAATTATGTCAGGTTGAAGAAGTGTTGGACAGAAAATTAACAAAGCAAAACCGCACCTGGGCCAATTTTGTCATTCGTCATGACGGTGTTGGAATGGGCCGAAATTTAGCAGGTGGATTGGAAACGGCCCGAGAAATTGGACTCGGGGCACAGACCCGGGATCACAGGATTTTAGCCAAATTCCTACGTTTGGGCCTCCAAATAATTAATTTTCGTATTAATTATGTCAGGTTGAAGAAGTGTTGGACAGAAAATTAACAAAGCAAAACCGCACCTGGGCCAATTTTGTCATTCGTCATGACGGTGTTGGAATGGGCCGAAATTTAGCAGGTGGATTGGAAACGGCCCGAGAAATTGGACTCGGGGCACAGACCCGGGATCATGGGAATTTAGCCAGATTCCTTCATTTGGGCCTCCAAATAATTAATTTTCGTACTAATTATGTTAGGTTGAAGAAGTGCTAGACAGAAAATTTACAAAGAAAAATCGGACAAAGGGCAATTTTGTCATTAGTCACGATGTTGTCGGAATGGGCTGAAATATGGCAGGTTGATTGGAAACGGCCCGCAAAAGGGGACTCGGTGCACAGACCTCGAATCATGGAATTTTAGCCAAATTCTTTCATTTGGGAGTCCGAATAATTAATTTCAGTATTAATTATGGTTGGTTGAAGAAGTGCAGGGCAGAAAATTAACAAAGAAAAACTGCACTAGGGGCAATTTTGTCATTTGTCGTGACAGTGTCGGAATGGGCCGAAATTTGGCAGGTTGATTGGAACGGCCCGCAAAATTGGAGTCGGGGCACAGACCTTGGATCATGGGATTTTAGCCAAATTCCTTCGTCTGGGCCTCCGAATAATTAATTTCCACATTAATTATGTCAGGTTGAAGAAGTGAAAGACAGAAAATTAACAAGGCAAAACCGCACCAAGGGCAATTTTGCTATTTGTCGCGATGGTGTCGGAATGGGCCGAAATTTGGCAGGTTGATTGAAAACGGCCCGCGAAACTGGACTTAGGGCACGGACTCGGGATCACAGGATTTTAGCCAAATTCCTTCATTTGGGCCTCTGAATAATTAATTTCCGTATTAATTATGTCAGGTTGAAGAAGTGCAGGATAGAAAATTAACAAAGAAAAACCGCACCAAGGGAGATTTTGTTGCTTGTCGAGACGGTGTCGGAATGGGCTGTAATTTGGCAGCTTGATTGGAAACGGCCTGCAGAATTGGAGTCGGGGCAAAGACCTAGGATCACGGGATTTTAGCAAAATTCCTTCATTTGGGCCTCCGAATAATTAATTTCCGCATTAATTACGTCAGGTTGAAGAAGTGACAGATAGAAAATTAACAAAGCAAAGCCGCACTAAGGGCAATTTTGCCATTTGTCGCGATGGTGTCGAAATGGGCCCAAATTTGGCAGGTTGATTGAAAACGGCCCGCGAAACTTTACTCGGGGCACGGACCCGGGATCACGGGATTTTAGCCAAATTCCTTCATTTGGGCCTCTGAATAATTAATTTCCGTATTAATTATGTTAGGTTGAAGAATTACAGGACAGAAAATTAATAAAGAAAAATCGAACCAGGGGAGACTTTGTCTCCTATCGCGACGGTGTCGAAATGGGCCAAAATTTGGTAGGTTGATTGGAAACGACCCACGATATTGGACTTGGGTCAAAGACTCGGGATCACGAGATTTTAGCCGAATTCCTTCGTTTGCGCCTCCGAATAATTAATTTCCTAGTTAATTATGTCAGGTTGAAGAAATGCTGGAAAGAAAAATAACAAAACAAAACTGAACCAGGGGCAATTTTGTCATTTGTCGCGACGGTGTCGAAATGGAATGAAATTTGGCAGGCTGATTGGAAACGGCCCGCGAAATTGGACTCGGGCAATGACCCAGGATCATGGGATTTTAGCCAAATTCCTTCGTTTGGGCCTCAGAATAATTAATTTCTTTATTAATTATGTCAAGTTGAAGAAGTGCTGCACAGAAGATTAACAAAGCAAAACCGTACCAGGGGCAATTTTGTCATTTGTCGCGACGTGTCGGAATGGGCCAAAATTTGGCAGGTTGTTTGGAAACAGCCCGCGAAATTGGACTAGGGGCATAGACCCCCAATCATGGGATTTTAGGCAAATTCCTTCGTTTGGGCCTCCGAATAATTAATTTTCGTATTAATTATGACTGGTTGAAGAATTGCCGGACAAAAAATTAACGAAGAAAAATCTGACCAGGGGCAATTTTGTCAATTGTCGCAACGATGTCGGAATGGGCCGAAAGTTGGCAGATTGATTAGAAACGGTGCGCAAAATTGGACTCGGGGCACAGATCCGGGATCACAGGATTTTAGCCAAATTCCATCGTTTAGGCCTCCGAATAAATAATTTTCGCATTAATTATGTCAGGTTGGAGAAGTGATGGATAGAAAATTAACAAAGCAAAACCGTACCAGGGGCAATTTTGTCATTTCTCGCAACGATGCCGGAATGGGCCGAAATTTGGCAGGTTGATTGGAAACGGCCTCCGAAATTGGACTCGGAGCACAGACCCGGGATCACGAGATTTTAGCTAAATTCCTTCGTTTGGGCCTCCGAATAATTAATTTCCGTATTAATTATGTTAGGTTGAAGAAGTACTAGGCAGAAAATTTACAAAGAAAAACTGGACTGGGGGCAATTTTTTCATTTGTCACAACGTTGTCGGAATGGGCCGAAACTTGGCAGATTGATTGGAAACGGCCCGCAAAATTGGTCTCGGGGTACAGACCTCGAATCACGAAAGTTTAGCCAAATTCATTTGTTTGGGCGTCCGAATAATTAATTTCCGTATTAATTATGGCAGGTTGAACGAGTGGTGGACAGAAAATTAACAAAGAAAAACTGCACGAGGGAGAATTTTGTCATTTGTCGCGACAGTGTCGGAATGGGCCGAAATTCGGCTGGTTGATTGGAAACTGCCCACAAAATTGGACTCAGGGCACAGACCAGGGATCACGGGATTTTAGCCAGATTCCTTCATTTAGGCCTCCGAATAATTAATTTCCGTATTAATTATGTCAGGTTGAAGAAGTACAAGACAGAAAATTTACAAAGAAAAATCGGACCAGGGGCAATTTTGTCATTTGTTGCAACGTTATCGGAATGGGCTGAAATTTGGCAGGTTGATTGGGAATGGCCCGCAAAATTGGACTCGGGGCACAGACCTCGAATCACGGAATTTTAGCTAAATTCCTTTGTTTGGGCCTCCGAATAACTAATTTCCTAATTAATTATGTCAGGTTGAAGAAGTGTTGGATAGAAAATTAACAAACCAAAACCGCACCTGCGGCAGTTTTTTCATTTGTCGTGACGGTGTCGAAATGGGCCGAAATTTGGCAGGATGATTGGAAATGGCCCGCGAAATTGGACTCGAGGCACAGACCCGGGATTACGGGATTTTAGGCAAATTCCTTCATTTGGGCCTCCGAATAATTAATTTCTTTATTAATTACGTCAGGTTGAAGAAGTGCTGTACAGAAAATTAACAAAGAAAAACCGCACCAGGGGCAATTTTGTCATTTGTCGCGATGGTGTCGCAACGGGCCAAAATTTGGCAGGTTGATTGGAAACGGCATGCGAACTTGGACTCGGTGCACAGACCTGGGATCACGGTATTTTAGCTAAATTCCTTCGCTTGGGCCTCCGAATGATTGATTTTTGTATTAATTATGTCAGGTTAAAGAAGTGCTGGGCAGAAAATTAACAAAGAAAAACTGCACCCGGGGCAATTTTGTCATTTGTCGCGATGGTGTCGGAATGGGCCGAAATTTGGCAGGTTGATTGGAAACGGCCCACGAGATTGGACTCGGGGCACAGACCCGGGATCACGGGATTTTAGCCAGATTCCTTCGTTTGGGCCTCCGAATAATTAATTTTCGCATTAATTATGTTAGGTTGAAGAAGTGAAAGATAGAAAATTTACAAAGAAAAACCAGACAAAGGGCAGTTTTGTCATTTGTCGCGATGTTGTCAGAATGGGCCGAAATTTGGCAGGTTGATTGGAAATGGCCAACAAAATTGGACTCGGGGCACATTCCTCGAATCACGAAATTTTAGCCAATTTGGGAGTTTGAATAATTAATTTTCTTATTAATTATGGTTGGTTGAGGAAGTGCTGGACAGAAAATTAATAAAGAAAAACTGCACCAGG
>NW_019265467.1:0-18053 GCF_002742605.1 Olea europaea var. sylvestris
AAATTTACTTTTTAAAAGTAACCTATTATCAAAATAAGTAATTAACTAATATTTAAAAAATTATTTATTTAAAACTTAATTTTTCAACCACACATTTTCCATCATTTTATTATTCTAAAATGTATTTTTATATGAAAATGAGTTTGAAACACCCCCATAGTAAAATTTGTAAACTTAAGCCAAACTTCCTCTTTACGTTATAACTGTTCCATTAGTGGAGACAGTTGGGTGTAACTTAGACGCAGTGTTAATAATTAATTAGGGAAGAAAATTAATTGTAAATATGCCATCTGTCGCGTAAATGGATCCCAGGTTTAATTTAAGGGGTAATTGCAGTTGAGACCCTCAACCTTTTGAACAGTCACAGACTTTCCTCTAACCTTTCAATTATTGCAGTTGTCACCCAAGCTTTTCAAATCATAACAGCGAGGCCCTTGTCGTTAATTGATCCAAAAACAATAATTTTGACCACATTTTACTCAATATTATTATGGCAAAATTGTAATTAATATTTTTCTCATAAAATAATTAAAAAATTAAATAAAAAATAACATAAAAATGAAAAAAACTATCTTTCTCCTTCCTCACCCCCAACCCCACCTCCAATCCCTCGACCTAAAATTAGAAATCTGCCATACCAGTGAAGAAAGAATACACTAATGGCATAACAACTTAAGTGAATCCAGACACAACATTAGACCAACCAGCAGCAAGCCCGACAACCCGCCCCGAAAACATACAGGCCCCATTATGAGTCGAGAGAAGATGGACCCGACGAAGGATGCCACGATAGATTTTTTGACATTGAATTGGGAGAGATGCAAGTCTTCTCGGATTATGGGAAGGAGTGGAGGAATAGCAAAAGTTGAGAAAAAGCATGAAATATAGAGAATAAAAATTAGATAAATATGGGAGAAAAATATTGGAACTGATAGATTAAGAAGAACATTTTTCTTCTTCGTGTAAAAAAAAATCAAGAATTTGTTATTGCAAATTGAAATTAACTTTTCCATGTTTTAAAATTATAAGTAGATAGATCATATGTTAGGCCAATTAAGTCTTTTAATAGTGTTGATGTCAAAATTAGCAAGGATAATTTTGAACCAACTTAAAAAAAAAAAAAAAAGGCGATTGATACTTAGAAAAGATCACAAAGATGTCATTTTAGTGTGATTGTGTCATAAGTCGTTATATGAAGTCGCTCTCTTTTTACAAGGGTCCAATTCAACTATTTATACATAGTTTCAGCCGAAATTACATCAAATTAATCAAATCAGCAACAGTGCCGAGCACGGAACTCGGGTCGCCAAATTCTCCTGCGATTGGTCGATGAAGCCGGTGGTCATGTGTCAATGTATTACCCAGGTAATGATGACCTGTAAGGAGCTAGAGTTCGAGGACTTGGGATTGGTTGTTCTGGACAGTGATGACGTCACCTGTGGCAAGTGTATCTGATTGATAGGGTGATGTGATAAGGGATAATCATGATATTTTTCTAAGATAAAGGCAAGTAACTCCGACCTGGGGGTGTTGGCCGAACTTACATTTAATTATGGTGGGGATAGCGAGCTGTTTATACTAGATCGGAGTTCGGATGTCAATAATTACCCCCCAGGTCAGCTCTACCGTAGGGGGGCTGACCTCAGTGATGCTTTCTCCAAGAAATACATTTATTGCTGTGTTATCTTTTGAGGTGGATGAGCTGTACGTCATTTATAAGTATCTTCTTCAGCAAGCTTAGCCAAAACTGCATCGTTTTGCCTCCCAGACTGTTAGACCTTTGATATTCTCCCTCTATTTCTGGATGAACGGCTCAGATCGTCCCTCTCATCTTCCCTTTCTTTAAATCCGTTTTGGTCAATCATTTCTCTTCATATTTCGCTGGTTTTACTTTATCAAATATTTGGGCGATTTCCTAAGTTCGTATTCCCGTATTCGAGTGAGGTCATTTTCCCAGTTCGTCTCTCAGGTATCCTTCTGTTCTTATCTGCTGCCTCCTTTCAATTTGAACTTCTTTTCCTAGTTTATACATGAGTGCGGACGAGTCTAGAGTTCATTCCTAGGGCAACCAGCAGGAAGAGTCAGTCTCCTTCTCGACGAGTTCGTCTTCTAGTTGTAGGGAAATTTTTACCCCCATTCCTATTTCCATAATTAACCTGACTGACTTAGGGCGTCCTGTGATGGACTTAGGACGTGAGGGTTCCAAGGGAGCAGGTAGATCCAGTAAGGATGTTTAGGAGAGTAATTCTGGGAAGTGGGGCTGAGTTCTTATAGGTCGGTCGTGACAGGGGATGCGTTAGCCAGCTAGCGAGCTAAATACGCCATTCCTAGTTCGGTAGTTACGATAATACCAGAGTCATCTGATCAAGTTGACACTCCTCCTGAGGGATGTGTTGCTCTGAACTCAGCTATCCTTCAGGTTGGCCTTAGGCTTCCTTTTCCTAGGGTGATTCATAAATTCCTTTCTTCTTGGGGCATAGCTCCTACGCAGTTATGCCCTAATGGGTGGCGAACCTTAATAGCCACCATCATTCTGTGGAACCAAATGGGGAATCCCGAGCTAAGTGTCCAGCAGTTCGATTCTCTGTTTACTTTTAAGGAGGATGAGAAGAACTCGGACTGGTGGTACACAAGCGTTAGGCCTAGAACGGGAGGTTCTCTGGTGTTAGACATCCCTTCCTTAATTAAGAAATGGAAGGAGGAATGGTTTTATATATCAGGGGAGTGGTAGTTTCATTCTGCCGAGGTGAATAGGGAGGACGTGGTTCCCAGGCTCTATCATTCGTTATGTAAGTGTCTTTTTGAGTTTTAGTCCTTTAGCAAGGCGTATGTTTGATGAAGTACTGACCTCGGTATTTTTTCTTTGTGTAGATTACAAGAAGGAGACGTTAACCAAAGATACATAGAGATGAGCTGAGGTAATAAGATCATTACTAAAAAGCAAAGGTCCTGTAAGTTTGTAATCTCAGATTTGAACTTATACCGAGCCGGATTGCTGCAAGTACGAGCTTCAAGTTCGGCTCCATCCAGTTCAGGTAATATTTTGATCTTCATTCGCGGTTGTGATTTCTTTATGTGTATATATATTTTTGAGCATTTCGCTGCTTTCTCAGATCATCAGGACAAAATGCGGGGCTACAAAGCAGCTAAGGCGGCAGTTGCAACTAAGGGAAAGAAGAGAGAAGTCCCAAAACAGATGGAGAGTTGTTCTGAAGAGGTGGAGAAGGACGTTCTATTGAAGAGGAACTGATCTGCCCCCCTGGCATCACTGAGAATTCCTGAGGCAGTGCCTTTGTCGAGCCCGACCCTGTTGTCCCCTTCGTTGCCATCCCCGACTGCCCCTTCTGCTGTCGGGACCAGTTCTGCAAACTTGCAGGATCAGTGCCCAGATTTACAGAGGCCGAGCTGGGAAAGTCTGGTGGGACACAGACCAGAAATATTTTTGGATTATCTCTGAGCTCCTTCTCCTTCCAGGGGAATGACTGCGTCACTCACTTCACATTTAAGGGAGTCGACCAATCTATTTACCCGGAGCTGGGGTCAGAGAGAGCAGTGCTATCTGAACGAGATGCCCATTGGTGAGCCTTGGTCACTGCTCAGCTCCATGGCCACCGATCAGTTTTATACATGATGGCGGTGGTGGATAAGGTATACCTCTTACTTGATTTTTGATTAATTTTATAACTGTTTTAATGACTTACCTGATTTTTTATTTTTGAAAAACAGGTGAAGTCCGAGCTGGACAAACTCATAGAGGCAAAAGATCAGACCTTCAATCTTTACAATAGCATGGAGGCTGAAAAAGCCCAATTCGCTCTGAGAGAGAAGGAGTATGAGGAGAAGCTGAACCAAATGGGGATCGAGCAGAACTCCAAGCTCGATGTCGAGGAGAGACTGATGGAGGAGATCAAGGCATTGAGGGCCTGGGAGGAAGAGGCCAGAGCTCGGACAGAAGAGGAGCGCGAAAAAGTTAAAGAGGCCATCCAGAAGGTATAAGAGGCCAACGAAAGGGCGAGGCAGGCCACAAAAAGGGTTGAAGAGGCTGAGGCCAACATTAACAGAGCGATAGAGGTTGGAAGGAGTCCTCCGAGTTTGACGTCGTGCCCAGGATGTCTACGTGGTAACCCTAGAGGAGTTGGTGGGGCACATCAAGAAGGATAGGCCTGATCTTGATGTGGCCTTTCTGGATGAGACACTGGAGGAGTAGAAGGAGGAGTTGCGGAGGTTGTCGAAGTCTGCTGGAGTCCGGGTATTACCGGTAGCTCAGAATGTTGAAGATACTACCCCTGCCCCCCAAGACCCTTGGGGGATTAAAAACATTGATTTTTGGTATTTTAGTTTGTCAATTTGTTTTTGACTTGCGATTGAACTTTGTTTTGACTGTTTATGACATTTTGTTTGGAATGGATAATTGTTCTTGTTCAGTACAGTTTTTCCTCACAGACTTAGCAAAAAATATAAAAGTGTTACAAACTTACAATAGCATGTAGAATTATTTTGAATGAATTTTACTTAGTTGTGCAGTACTTGCTTTTCGAACCAGGCATATACATTGGGCATTTTTACTAAGTGTAGTACCACGTACGGTCTTAGCTCGTCCTGCGTGTAGAGCAAGGCTTTATAGATTCTATAGGAGGAATTTTTCACTAAGTGTCGCAGCACATACGACCTTAGATCGGCCTGCTATGGAGTTTGGCTTTATGAGATTCCTTAGGAGAAATTTTCCACTAAGTGTCGCAGTACATACGACCTTAAATCGGCCTGCGTATGGAGCAGAGCTTTATGAGATTCCTTAGGCGAAATTTTCCACTAAATGTCGCAGCACATACGACCTTAGATCGGCCTACGTATGGAGCAGGACTTTATAAGATTCTGACAGATTGCTGAATAAAATGTTCAAAAATAGGAAGTCAATTTTTATTGATGTGATTGACATTACAAGGGGGCTTTTTCCATTCACTAATAGTACTGCTTAAGGTGGTCGGCATTCCAAGGATGGGTAAGGATCTACCTCCCAAGTCTTCCAATTCATATGCCTCCTTTAGCAGGACATTTGTTATCAGATAAGGACCTTCCCAATTTGGACCCAGGCATCCACTGCCGATCTCTCTTGTGGGGAGGAATGCCTTCCGTAAGATGAGGGATCCTACCTCAAATTCTCTTTTTCGCACTTTTTGGTTATAATACTTGGCGTTCCACTGTTTGTAAACAGCATTCTTGAGTTCGGCGTTGTTCATTTTTTCCTCGGTTAGGTTGAATTTTGTGCGAAGAGCTATGGGGTTCCTTTCTTCTTCGTAATCAGTTATGCGCAGTGAAGGAATGTTGATTTCTAGTGGGATCACGGCCTTTATGCCGAAAGTCAGTGAGAACAGGGTTTCTTCTGTGCTTGTCCTTGCAGTAGTACGATAAGACCATAACACACTGGAGAGTTCTTCGGCCCATCCTCCTTTAAACAAATCGAGTTTTGCTTTCAATGTGTGCTTAATAATCTTGTTAATGGCTTCGACTTGGCCGTTTGGCTGTGGATGGTTTGGTGATGAGAAATGTTTCTTGATGCTGAGCTCTTCGCAAAAATCTGAAAGTCGTGCATTGTCGAACCGTTTTCCATTATCCGTAACAATGGAGTGAGGTATGCCGAACCTGCAGATCACTGATTTCCACAAAAAGTTGGTTGTTTTCTATTCGGTGATGGTGGCAAGGGGCTCTGCCTCGGCCCATTTTGTGAAATAATCCGCTGTGACGATAGCGAATTTTACCCCTCCTTTCCAATGGGCATGGGTCCAATTAGGTCAACCCCCCATTTTGCAAAGGGCCAAGGTGCTGTTACTGGGTTCAGTTCACGCGATGGAGTATTTATGATGGGGGTGAGGCGCTGGCACTTATCGCATCTTTTGACAAATTCAAGGGAATCTCGTCTTATTGTAGGCCAAAAGTATCATTGTCGTATGATCTTCTGAGCTAGTGAGAATCCACCGGAATGGTTTCCACATATTCCTTCGTGAACGTCCTGCAGGGCGTGTTGAGCTTCCTCTTCGTTCAAGCACCTTAACAAGGGCGTGGAATAACCTCGTTTGTATAGTACATTATCAATTAGAGTGTACCTGGCCGACCTTGTTCGGAGCTTTCTAGCCTCTGCAGAGTTTTCGAGATATTTTCCGATTTTCAGGTAAGGGGTGATCTCGTCCTGCCAAGTTGGTTTGGGGTCTATCATCATAAGGACCACTTTATCCAGCTAGGTGGATGGTAGGGATATTCTTCGTACATGGATGCTATCGAACTCCTCGATTGCCTCACTAGTGGCTAAGCGGGCCAGTGCATCGGCGTGATTGTTCTGAGATCGGGGAATTTGTTTGACTTGGGTGGTGTTGAATCTTTCAAGTTCTTTTTTCACAACTCGTAGGTAGTTGTCCGTCCTGTCTTCTTTCGCCATATATACACCGTTGACCTGATTCACGACTAGTTGGGAGTCGTTGTGTAGGATTAGGTTGGAGATCCCTAGTCCTAAGGCCATCCTTGCTCCAGCAATGAGAGCTTCGTACTCAGCCTCATTATTTGAGGCTTTGAAGTCAAATGGCAAGGCTTCGCAAAATATGCGGTGATCAGGGCTGATTAATACAATGCCGGCTCCAGATCGTTCTCCGGTGGATGAACCGTCGGCATAAAGTTTCCAAGGGGTTTCTTTATGTTGTTCTTCAATTGGGACGTTGCAGAACTCAGAGACAAAGTCGACAAGTGCCTGGCTCTTTATAGAGGAATGGGGCGTGTATTTGATGTCGAATTGTCCGAGTTTTACTGCCCATTTTACCATCCGTCCAGAGGTGTCGGGCCTTTGTAGCGTTTGCTTCAATGGAGAGTTAGTAAGGACCTCAATGGGGTGTTCCAAGAAATATGGCCTCAATCTTCGCGCTGCCATCAGCAGGGTGAATGCCAGTTTTTCTACAAGTGAATATCTGAGCTCGGCTTCGTGAAGCGCTTTGCTTACATAATAAACTGGATATTGAATGCCATTTTCTTCTCAGGTTAGAACGGCACTAACGGCATGCTCTGAAACAGATAAATATACCTTTAAGGCCTCACCTACCTTAGGTTTTGAAAGTACCGGAGGTCGGGCTAATTGTCTCTTTAGCTCGTTAAAGGCATCCTGGCATTCTTTGGTCCATTCGAACTTCTTTCCTCATCGTAACGTGTCGAAGAAGGGTTTGCAGTGGTCCGTAGATTTGGAGACGAACTGACTGAGGCGGCAACCCTTCTGGTTAAACTTTGTACTTCTCTGGGTTTAGTTGGAGGCTTCATTTGGATGATAGCTTGTATTTTTTCAGGGTTTGCCTCGATTCCTCGGTTGCTTAAAATGTAACCTAGGAATCTTCCAGAACTGACCTCGAAAACACATTTCCTCTGGGTTCAACTTCATTCCATACTTCCTCAATATATCAAACATTACGGTTAGGTGTTGACAGTGGTCCTTGGCCTTGATGCTTTTGACCAGTATATCGTCAACATACACTTCCATTGTCTTTCCGATCTACTAGGAAAACATGGAATTCACAAGTCATTGGTAGGTGGCGCCAGCGTTTTTGAGACCGAATGACATTACTTTGTAGCGGTAAAGACCTCGATCAGTTACAAACGAGGTATGTTCCTAATTCAGGCCATACATCGATATCTGGTTGTACCCGAAATACGCGTCCATGAAGCTGAGTAGCTCATGTTCGGCGGTAGCGTCCACCATTTGATCTATTCTTGGCAATGGAAAGCTGTCTGTGGGGCATGCTTTGTTGAGATCAGTGAAATCTATGCATACCCTCCAATCTCTGTTGTGCTTTTTCACAAGGACCAGATTCGCGACCCACTTCGGGTATTTGGCTTCACGGAGGAAACCGTTGTTCAACAGCTTTTGCACCTCTTTGTTGAGTACTTCATATCTTTCAGGGTTTAGAGGTCGTCGTTTTTGCTGCTTTGGCCGAACTGAAGGATCCACTTGTAATTTGTGGCATGCAATATTAGAATCTATTCCTCTCATGCCACTGTGATCCCAGGCGAAGACATCGAGGTTCTCTTTAAGGAAAGCCACAATCTTGCTTTGGGTGGAGGGCTGCAATTCGCACCCGACTTTGAGCTCCTTTGTTTGGTCCTTGGCACAGACTCGAACTCTTTCTAGTTCCTCAACGGGTTCTTTGCCTTCAATCCTTGTCCGTGGGTCTAAGGGAATGAGTTCAAATTCCCTTATGTTTGCCATATGTACTCTCGTGGAGTTGCGTTGATGGCTGGCACAGGTTTTCCATTGACATCTTTCACAATCTCTCTATTTCCTTTGACTTTCCCCACACCATGGGGTGTGGGAAACTTGATAGAATAGTGATATAGGGAAACTACTGCTCTCAGGCTGAAGAGTAGGAGCTGTCCCATCACAGCATCATAAGGGGAGGGGGTGTCGAACACTACGAACTCGGAGTTTGTCTTCAACTATCGAGGTGCTGATCTAAACTCAATTTTGAGTTTGATTGAGCCTTTGGCAGAAGTCAAGGCTCCGCTTAATCCTAGGACCATATTTGGGTAGGGTCGAAGAAAGTTAGCAGGGATACCCATCCATTTAAGGGTGTGGCTAAATAGGATGTTCAGAGAGCTTCCTGTATCTACCAAAACTTTGGGGATAGTTATCCCAGTCACAGGCAACGAGATTACCATAACTCCGTGGTAAGGATGTGGATCTCCTTCCTTCTCGTCAAAGGATAATTGTTCATCTGTGGCTTTTTTGAGATTCTTTTCCGTTATACCGATCTCTGAGAGATCTGTAACGATTGGTCTCTTTGGTCTGGCTTCCTCAACTTGTGTGTTCGTCCTATTTGTTAGCATGTTAACTTGTGGCCTTGGCAGGTCGACGTTGCAGGCCCTTGCGATGACTTGATCTCCTTGGATAATTTCAGTCCCGAAACGGGTGGGAAATTTTACGCAATAATGATAAATTGACGTGGCAGCCTTTAGTTCGTGCAAAATGGGCCGTCCCAATATTGCATTGTAATTGGACGGTAAATCGACCACCACAAAATCCGCTAGTATTCTTCTTTGACGAGAAGCTTCGCCTAGCTGCACAATAAGGACGATCTGACCTAGGGCTTCGATAGGATTCCTAGAAAATCCCTATAGCTTCCTTGGATATGGTTGGAGGTAGCGGACCGATATTTTCAACTGCCTCAAGGTTCGTGGGTACAGTATGTTGACCGAACTTCCATTGTCCACTAGAGTGCGGTGGACTTTTACTCCGACAACCGTCATTGTGACTATCAGGGCGTCACTCTGGTCTTAAAGGATTCCTTCAGAATCTTCTTCCGTGAACCAGAACGATTCAGGGTCTATGCCGATCTTAGGGGTTTGATTCCAGTAGTTCGGCACGGTTTTTGCACTTCGGGCTTGCCTTCGCCTGGCCCTTCTGGATCCTTCGATATACTAATTTCTGCCCATCATCATTTTGATTTCGACATGTGAAAGTGGGTTACGGTTAGGGATTGCCTGCTGGGCTCGTGTGGGGCCCCTTATAGCAGTGGCTGTTACATCGTAGGTCGATCTGCTTCTTTTGGTTTGGCAACAAACTCTTGTAACCGACCTCTTCGAATTAAGGATTCAACTTCCTTTTTTAAATCTTGGTAGTTATCAGTGTCGTGGCCCATCGTCCTGTGGTATCGGCAATATCGTCCCTGGCGTTGTCCGGCATGTCCGTCCTTTAGGATTATAGGTCTGCGAAATGCTTCTTTTGTATTGGTTTGCGTGAATACCTCTTCCAAGGAGGTTTTGAGTGGGTGGTACTCCCGGAACTTGTATGGCTGAGCCCTGGGACATTCTCTTTCTCTCCTGTCCTTCTTTCTTTCTGGTTGAGGACTGCGGCTTGGTTTTTTTCTTTCACCACATCACTGAGGTCAATTTCTCGTCTTGCTTCCTCTTGGTCAGAGGTTACTTCTTCAGCGCTTATGTATTTCTCAGCTCGATTTAGGAACTTGTGATAAGTCCTTGGACCGTTCTCGTGTATTGACCACCAGAATCTCGTTTTGGGTCTTAGTCCTGTTAATACGGCCAAGAGTGCCGCATCGTCTGATATTTTTTCCACTTCCATGGATTGCTTGTTGAACCTACTCAGATAGCTTTTGAGGAATTTACTTCTTCCCTACTTGATGCTCACTAGACGTTCTTTGGGTGTAGTTCTAGCCTTGGAACCCATAAACTGGGCCAAGAATGCCGTGGCCAGATCATTCCAATCTTTTACCGACCTTTCGTGTAGTCTCCTAAACCATCTTTGGACTTTGTCTCCTAGAGTCAAGGAAAATGCCCGGCACATGATTGCCCTTGCCCCCTGTAGTTCCATCCACGAGGTGTATTTGTCAAGGTAGTTGAGGGGGTCACTATTCCCTTTGTATGCGATGATCTGGGGAATTTTCAATTTTTCAGTTAGTGGTTCCATAAGGACATCCTCAGTGAAGGGGGAATGTCGTTTGGTTTGGTAACCTTTAGTGCCACCTTTGTTTTTAGCCTCCAGTTCGGCGATGCGTTTTTTAAGCGCGCATAGTTCGGGTTCTGTTTATTCCAAGGGACGTTTCAGGTCAGTTTGTCCTCGCGTAGGATTCAGCGAGTGATGGTTCCCAAATCTGTCAAACACACTTGCAGTCCTTCGCGCCTCAAGTTCCTTGCTTTTGACTTCGTCGATTTGGCTTATTGATGATTCTCCTCTTGAAAAGTGGAGAGTTCTCCTGGTGGGAGAACGTTTTGCTTTTGTCCTTACAGGGGATTCCACCTCGATATCTGGTAGGGACGAATGGGTTTCGCTCCTTTTCAATCGTCCCACTGCATTTGTCAATTTTTCTAGGGCTTCTCTTATTGCGATCATTTGAGGGTCCTACCGTTCTGGAGAACTCAGTGGTATATTCGTTTCATGAGGGTGGGTGTGAGATGTATTTTTGGAATTTGAGCTATGACTCATGGCTCTTGAAATTTTTTATGGAGCAAATGAAACTATTTTTCACAAATAGGGGCCCTCTTGCTAGCGCCAAACTGTTGATGTCAAAATTAGCAAGGATAATTTTGAACCAATTTTAAGAAAAAAGACGATTGATGCTTAGAAAAGATCACAAAGATATCATTTTAATGTGATTGTGCCATAAGTCGTTATATGAATTCGCTCTCTTTTTACAAGGGTCCTATTCAATTATTTATACATAGTTTCAACCGAAATTACATCAGCAACAGTGCCGAGCTCGGAACTCGGGTCGCCAAATTCTCCTACGATTGGTCGATGAAGCCGGTGGTCATGTGTTAATGTATTACCCAAGTAATGATGACATGTAAGGGGCTGGAGTTCGAGGACTTGGGATTGGTTGTTCCAGGCGGCGATGACGTCACCTGTGGCAAGTGTATCTAATTGATAGGGTGATGTGACAAGGGGTAATCATAATGTTTTCCTAAGATAACGACGGATAACTCCGACCTGAGGGTGTTGGCCAAACTTACGTTTAACGGTTAGTTATACTAGATCGGAGTTCGGATGTCAACAAATAGTATCTAGATTTTGTTCAAAATTATAACACTAGAGACACAAAGTACAAGGCGGACCTTTTATTTTCCTTAACAAAATATGATTATATCAACAAATAAAGATCCCCATTGGTGGAGCTCGATTCTAATGTCTCGCTAGTTTGGATTAAGGAATTTAGTTTGTAATAGAAACTAGACAGAACAACTTGGTTCTAGGCCCTAGAGTATGATCTTTCAATTAATTGTTCATGATCGGGTGTGGTCATATATTGATTATGATGGTTGAGAAGGGGGAAAATCCACACTTCCTCTCTTTATCGATTGTCTTGATTTGATGATGCATTAGATTAATCACCAATTATCAATTTTGACCTTTCTTGAATCTTGATCGTAATTGGTCCAAACTCTGATTTATCTTAAGGTGACAAATGTCTTCTACTGAGTTGTATAGCCCTACTAAAATAAGAAAAAAAATATCTACTAATAGTAGCTACGATGTTTAAGATGTCAAAATGTGTCAGACGATCACAATAATACATGTTCATGCCTTTGCCTAGGAGTTCCACCAGGCCATGATGTCGCCTGGCTCACCCAAGCCTTTTTTGGCTATTCTGGGTTGGCCTGGGGGCTTGTAGCCTATTCGGATTTGTAAACGAGAGTGCTATAGCCCATAATAGCATCGGTAGTATGCAATAGTGAATAGAATTGAACAATGAAATGTACAAGTTACAATAGTGTACAAACGGGGCCTAAGTTACAATAGTATACAAACAAAAGATCTATAAAGGGAACTTGCATAAGATATTTCTAAAAGAAATTGAAAAAATATCTACTAATAGTAGTTACGATGTTTAAAATGTCAAAATGTGTCAGACGATCACGATAATACATGTTCATGTCCTTGCCAAGGAGTACCACTAGGCCATGCTGTTGGCTGGCTCACCCAAGCCTTTTTTGGCTACTCTAGGTCAACCTGGGATCTTGTAGCTTGTTCGGAATTGTAAACGAGAGTGCTATAGCCCATAATAGCATCGGTAGTATGCAATAGTGAATAGAATTGAACAATGAAATGTAAAAGAGTTGATTGTTTCGATTTTAATGGGGAATGTTATTTATTTCAAGCAAATAGTCATCTACCTCAACCGTGAGAATTTACCATAGATTTGTTCTCATGCAATGGCCAAAATCAGACAAAGAGAAGGACAAAATAATAATAATAAAAAAAAAAGTATCCTTGAATAGACTTAGCGAGCTTAACAGAAAACTGAAAATTACAGTCAGCCAGGTCAAACCACCTAGTTAAATTCTTCATTAACCATGACTTCAGGGTTCAATCAACTTTCTTGACTGGGCTAATATTTTGTCTCCTGCATGGAATGGATTCTTCCTTCCCCTTAAATATCTCATATGATTAAAGCATAACTTTCGAGCCTAATTTTCACACACACACAGATACATATAGAGAGAGAAGCGTAGATGAATGCAGTGGAGATAATTAATGGAAGCATATCAGTACTGAATCAGTACAGGGAGAAAGAGAGAAGACCATACCACAGACGCTGCACCTGTGAACTCCACTATTTGAAAAATGTGTATGCCACTTATAGTGCCTGTTTTCAACACAAAAATGTCATTACATTTACCAAGAAAAAGCCATGTTGCGGATCTTGGATCCTCTCCTTAATTTCTTCGAAAAGAATAGAGACGACGACAAGAAGCATTTATGAACGATCATCATTAACAAGGAAAAGGTTGGGAATTAACAAGCATATATTTAGTTATAAGTTTCTGCAATATCATATTCTTGATCTGGTGAGCCTCAAGATTACGATTTTTTTCTGCTGTATCCTTCTTCATACTCGTAATTTTTCTGTAATTCAAATTCAATAGATGCAATGTGAGTGGAATGTAATTTTGTACTAAGGAAAATAGTGGAAACAGATAATATTCACTTTAAAAATGTTGGAAAGTGTCCTTTTAGCCAAACCAAAAAAGCACTTATAAAAGAAAAAGAAATTGAATAATGACCAGATATCCCTGTGACCTTTAAAAAATTAAGATCTAACGAGCCACAATGTTAGCAGCAAACATGAGATTTCCAAGTATCCATGAGCGAGAATGTATATAAGAATGTTCCCGAAAGCATAAATTGTCTAACGTCTCTTTAAAATTGAAATACTACAAACCCTTTGCTTAATGCATATTTGGTATATCTATTACGAGACAAAAATGTATAGAACACACGCAAGATTTCAACTCTGTTTTCTTCATTGTTCCTGCCTAGTGCGAATCAATCCAGCATACAATGAATGGGGGAGAATAGGATCCTCAGTTGATTAATTAAAGAATCAGGCAGCAGATTTTCGTCTCTCAGTAAATCCACGAGTAATCCAAATTTGGAATACTGGGACTGAAAGGAATGCCCTCAAAGTCATCCAATGGCTTCTCTCTTTCAGTTTCACCCTTCGAAGCCACAGTAGTCATCTCATTGCCCATTTCCATGCCAAGTCGGGTCGTGTCTTGGGAAACACTAACCATAGAATTTGTCGTAGAGAATTGTTCCATCTTGTAAGCAGTTCTTCCAGGATCCAGTACTTGATTTTGCGCTACAATTCTTAAACCAGTTTGATCAAATTCTCTTAAGGGAAAGGTTGTCCAAGCCTTCATCATTGAACTGATCCTGTCTTGGTACGGGAAAGGAAGATCTAATGATGCTTGACATGGAAAAGTTGAATTAGGAATAATACTAATTTGATTATAAGAATTGGGATCTGGCTCTGGAAGTGCTGAGAAAGAATTTTCTTTGATGACTTTGCTTTCTTCTTCAGTTGTAAAGCTTGAACTAGGTCCACAAGAAACATCCATCAATGGTGGCAGTTTAGGGCTATCCAAGAAATATTGTTCCTTGAAAGAGTCCGTTCTTGGTAGTTCTGCACCTGGATTACTTCTGCTGAGAACTCCTGTGTTCTTGTGAAAAATTCTACAAACAACCCATTCCTCCTGGCAATCGGCATTCCATGGGATTAATTGAATACTCGAATTATTTATTCAAACAAGGAAACATAAAAGAAAATAATTTAAGCAAGAAATTACGATGGGAAGAATAAATTTTTGAACCATCTTGTATGAAAGCTTAAACTTTTTAAACGAGCATGCTTCGTCACGTTATGTTCAATTATTATTTATAATTGAACACACACACACACACACACACACACACACACATATATATATATATATAGAGAGATTACCAGCTAAATCCCACGGTTCACACTTATTTAGATCAGCTTCTTCTATGGCTCTTGCACTGAAACTTCTGTCCAAAACTTTCTTCACGAGATAATGAATTATGATTTCTTCATCTGTTGGATGGAATCTGAATCCCAGAGGTAAATCCATTTAATTTGTCTGAACAAATTCAACAAAAAAATAAAAATAAAAAAGAAGGCACCTGCAAAAGCTACCAAAAACCCTAATTTTATAGGAGGAAAAAAATTCTGGAGAAATCGGTATGAGGAAGCGGAAGTCTGGGAGAAATGGGATAAGAAATAGGGATTTTAAGTAATTACAAAAAAGGAACGAGAATTTTGAGGATTCTTGGGGAGAAAGGAAATGAAGAAAACTGTTAGACTTTTACACAAACAAGAGACTTCTGGTACAAGTTTTACATTACAAGATAACAACTAGATGGCATTGGACACGACTAAACAGTATAATAAAGATGATGACCCTATTGGTATCAATTATCCACCAACTCTTGAGCTAGTGCCCAACAGAAAAAATTCGTAGGTTCGATTCTTGTTAGATGCACTAGGAAGGTTCGGTCCAATCGCTACTCATGGAATTTATACATATAGCTCGCCCTATTTATATTATAATAGCATGTTTCAGTAGAGACGTACAAAGTCTATATAACTCGAAAATATAATGTATGATCTTGTGTAACATTAATCCGTAAACACACAATGAATTGCTTCATCATTTTTGGTAAGCGATACCAACTAGATAATATTATTAATAAGATTGTAACTCTTTTTTGTTTAGCCCTTCTTTGATTTAGTTAAAAATCATATTTTTAATAGATTTTGATGAATATTAATGAAATATATGATTGAAAAGTTGATAAAAATTGTAATCCCATAAAATATATAATAATCGTAAATGAGTCTAACGAAAAATAAGTTTAAAAAATGGAACGCAAACAAAGCGGTGTGTTTTGCGGAATTAGCCTTTTCAACTTGTGATGTTGTCATCAATGTGATCATACAAAGTTTATTGGATATTTCCAGAGACTTCTTTCTGAAGATACACGTTCTTCCAACGCGTTTCTGTGCGGAATATTGACCACTAATTGACTATTTCATCAACTTTTTCGTTTTTGTTAAGAAATTTTAAAAAATGAAAAATATTGATGTTATGCGTTCTAAACTAGTTGATATTTTGGTTTGCGAAATTTCTAAGCAATAATTTAGTTTGTTACAACTTGGATGAAATTTACGATATATTTGGTATATTTTTACAAAATTATACCAAATTGAAAAGAAAAATAAATATTTGAAGTGTTCTGCCTGCCGACTATTGACTATCATATTCAACTCTTATGTTGGTCCATATTTTTTAAAATTTATTTTCAATCACATATTCAATGAGACTCATAATTTTTATCAAATTTTCAATTTCACATTTTACTACTTTTATTAAAATCTACTAAAAATCTGATTTTTAAAAAAAAAAATAGACCTGAATCTAATCTGATTTTTTTTTTTTTTTTTTTTTTTTTAAAAAAAGGATTTTTTTTCTTTTTTTTTAAAAATTAAAAAAAAACTTTTTTTTAAAAAAAAAAAAAGACTCAAAACTAATTTTGTTTTTTTTTTTTTTTTTTTTTTTTGAAAAGAGAGCTGATTTTGCATTTTTATTATTGTAATTTGTAAAGCTGCCTTTTATGCCTTAATTTGGTAATATTTTTAACTTAGTAGTGATGTATAATTATTTAACTGGCTTAGAGACGAATTTTATTCTTTACCCCATTTAATTTAATTCTAACTTTTCCCCCCTCGACTTGTAATCTCTCGTGTCTTCATTTTTATTTTTATGTTATTGTTAAGTACAATATATTTAAATAAACTGTTTACAATTAAAAATTTACTTTTTAAAAGTAACCTATTATCAAAATAAGTAATTAACTAATATTTAAAAAATTATTTCTTTAAAACTTAATTTTCTTACTAAATTTACTTAAAAGTAAAATTGTAAACTTGAGCCAAACTTCCTCTCTACGTTATAAGAATATAACTGTTCCATTAGTGGAGACAGTTGGATGTAACTTTGACGCAGTGTTAATAATTAATTAGGGAAGAAAATTAATTGTAAATATGCCATGTGTCGCCTAAATGGAGCCCAGGTTTAATTTAAGGGGTAATTGCATTTGAGACCCCAAACCTTTTGAACGGTCACAGACTTTCCTCTAACCTTTCAATTATTGCAGTCGTCACCCAAACTTTTCAAATCATAACAGTGAGGCCCCAATGGACGGTTTCCATCCAATTTGTCGTTAATTGATCCAAAAATAATAATTTTGACCACATTTTACTCAATATTATTTTGGCAAAATTGTAATTAATATTTTTCGCATAAAATAATTAAAAAACTAAATAAAAAAATTACATTAAAATGAAAAAATTATCTTTCTTCTCCGTCACCCCCAACCCCACCTCCAATCCCTCGACCTAAAATTAGAAATCTGCCATACCAATGAAGAAAGAATACATTAATGGCATAACAAGTTAAGTGAATCCAGGCCCAACATTAGCCCAACCAGCGGCAAGCCCGACAACCCGCCCCTAAAACATACAGGCCCCATTACAAGTCGAGAGAAGATGGACCCGACGAAGGATGCTACAACAGATTTTCTGACATCGAATTGGGAGAGATGCAAGTCTTCTCGGATTATGGGAAGGAGTGCAGGAATAGCAAAAGTTGGGAAAAAAAAAAGTTAAAATAATGGTTGTCAAACACGGGCTAAGCTGTCGTAATTAAGGATGTTAAGCGAAACGAATCGCTCATCAGTTCACAAACGAAACGAGCAATGAATTTCTTGATGAGAGTTGACCATCACCTCGTATGAGTTGGATTACAAACTAGTAGGCTCATGTGTGAGCCAACTCATGAGGCAAGCAAGCAGTTCGACTCATCGTATTTAACACTCATCATAGTATTTAAATGATCGGTACAAATTGATGTCAAATTATATAATACGCTAGCCAAAATGTGTCAACAAGGACACCATGGTGGATAAAATTCAGTTTATTGAGTATGTTAGATTGAATTAGACAACAAACAAATTCTATCATTATACACATCTTATCAAATTAATCTTTTTTTTTTTTTGCCCCCCCCCCCGCTGAAGCAATTTTTTTCCCTATCCCGCCCCTCCGAGTGCTCCCCGCTGGCCCCTCGCTTTCGATCGCCGCCGGCTCCGCGGACCCCACAATCGCTGGCCCGGTCCCTCCGCGGTTGCGATCGCTCCCTGCGCTGGA